>NC_048429.1:8663642-8721017 GCF_013103735.1 Etheostoma cragini | reverse complement strand
AGGAAAGTTAGTCAATATTGTGTGGGAGCGGGAGCTCAGCGAAAACACGTCCTCAGCCAGTCATAGTCACGTGCCCTCGGGTTTCATGTTTAATAAACATGTACTACTGGCTCAGATCTGGACTTGGTCCCCAGGCGCTGTAAATGGCTTCCCACTGCTCCGTTGAGGGATGGGTTGGTCTCTTACTTGGTCTAATGCTAGCTCTTTTTAACTGACTGCAGAGATGTTGAAAACTCACAAAATTATACTGCAGACTCTTTGAACTATTACATATGTTTGCATATGGTTAAATATCTGGGGTTCTATTTGTGCCAGCAGGTTTCATTCAGAGAGTTTCTCTGCAGTTCCAATACGTTTTTCTTTTCCTTTTTCTTTCTTTGTACCCTGTCAAAGGTAGATGAAAGTGAAACACACACACACACAACCACACACACACACACACACACATTCCTGAATGACCTCATTCATTCTTTCATTCATGCAAACATCCCCCTTATCCTCCTTTGTTTAGTAATTAGTCCGCAGCGATTTCTCTCACAACTCTTCCTGTTGTTTCAGTGCCAAAAACGAAAAAGTATCTTACTTCCGGATTACATCAGCATTCTTTAAATTACATAAATGTGGAAATGTATCCCAAGTGAATTTCCCCTTTGTAGAGTGAAGAAAGTATTATTTAATCTAATCAAATTTTTTTTTCTTCAGCAGTGTGCGTCTCTTTTTAATGCTCAAATCCATTCCTCAGGAGAAAACATTTGAGTGGATGGATTGATTAAGTGCACAAGATTGCGCCTTTTTTTAGAGAACATAGAAATTCATCCTCACTTTGACGCAAGCTGTGTGGGTGTGTGTGTGTGTCAGTGTGTGTGTGTCTGTCTGTCTGTCTGTCTCTGTGCGCGCGTGTGTGTGTGTGTGTGTGTGTGTGTGTGTGTGTGTGCCTAGGGCTCCTGTTTCTCGCACTGACCTATTTATATGGAGTTGAACTACGATCCAGGTTGACAGAGAGAACTAAAGCACATGCACACCCACACACACACACACACAAACACACACACACCTACCTACCTTCTCTTCCTTCCCTGCCATATTCTTATTCATGCTTCTGATTTTTCATCCTCGTTTTATCTCTTTTTCCCTTTCTACCTTTCGTTTTAGCCCCCTATTTTCTCTTTCTCCTGCTTTTTGTGTCCAAAAATGTTCCTACGACATGGATCTATGTGATGAATAAAGATATATTGTACAATGAGCATCTAATTGGGCCCACATGTGAAAATAGCTTGAATACAACTTCTATCTGTCCCGGGCCCTACACAGACAGAATAAAATAGGTGGAGGAGGAAGTGAAATGTGTCACCTTTAAATCTTTCCCCACTCTCTTGGCAGCTCTTGAACCTCAAAGGGTTTCTTTGTCCGCCTGGCACAACAGCTTACAGGGTCACACGGTCAACGACTGGCACAGACTGGCAAAGGGAGAAAGAGAGAAGAGGATAGAGAAGAAACCGTTAAGGTAGAAGAAGAAGGGAGAAGTGAAAGGGAGAGAAATAAGACAAAAGAGAAAAGTAACAGAAAAGGGCATGTGGAAGAGTGAGAAAGACCAATGAGGACAGAGACACTTTTTCTCCTCCACCATCTTCATCCTTTCTTTCATCTACTTCTCATTCTGTTCAGTGGGTCACACACTTATGGAGTGGCGATATGTGATACCTTTTCAGTTACTGGAGTAAGTACATACTCGTGTGTTTGTGTGTTTGTGTGCGTGCGTGTGTGTGTAGTTAGGTTTAGTTGTTTGAATGAATATGAAAGTCTTCTTCATTCTTTGGACAGAGACAATGCAGCAGTAATATATGTAGAACTGTAGTTTGCCATATGTGTATACTTGTATGCATATATACAGTGCATGCATAATACAAATATACATACACACATGTGCTGCACATACCTGTAGGAGACACTTTCTTTCATTGACTATGCCTGACCTATTTAGCAGTTTTACACTAGTTTCATTTTCTGTCTCCTTTTTGTATTTTTGTTCCTCTTCTTTTGTACTTTTTAGGGCCCTTATTGACATTTGTTCGCTGTTAATCTTAAACATAACAAGTACATGACTAACCACAACCCATATCTGAAACTAAAACCCAGCAGTTCTTACTTTACCAGCCATTTGAAGAAGTGAGCACACGCAAAATTGTCTTAACTTTCCACCTTTCAAAATACTACACTTTCAAAATGCAAATCTCAACAGTCAAATACGAACGTGCGCACACACACACACAAACTCTCTCTCTCTCTCTCTCTCTCTCTCTCTCTCTCGCTGTGTGTTCCCTCATCTTTTTGTTTTACTTTTTCCTCCTTTGTTAAAAGTTTTGATCCGTGTTTCCCAAAGCCCAAGGTGACATCCTTACATGTCTTCTTTTGTCCACAACTCAAAGATATTCACTTTACTGTCACAGAAGTGAAGAAACCAGAAATATTCACATTTCAAAAGCTCAAATCAGAGAATTTTTCTTTTCTTAAAAAAACGACTCAAAGCGATTTATCAATTATCAAAACAGTTGGTGATTAAATTATTAGTTGACAACTTTTTCGATTATTCAATTAATCTTTGCAGCTCTATTGGAAAGTGGACTTGGTTCCACCAATATCATCCAGTAGCACAATGGACTGCAGTTCCTGCCTATAATTATTTCTCTCCTTCTGTCTTTTGGATTTTCAAGAAGTCTCCACAGCAAGCTGAGGTTGGGCAGCAACTCATCCTCCAGTCTGACTGACCTCTCGCAGGCAAAATCCCAAGGAGGAGGAGGAGGAGGAGGTGATAAGGGAGGAACAACTGGAGGACTGGCTGAGGAGTGCAGCAGGGATAGAGGGACCCAGCAGAGGAGGGCCGGGACCAACGCCACCTGGAACAGGTTAGTGCGTCTAAAGTGTGAGCCACGTTGGTTTACTTGTCATATTTAAATGAATGTTAACATGTGTTGGGTTTTTTTACACTCAAGCTGCCATTTATCTTTTTTTTTTGCACACAAACACCCATGCATTGCTCATAAGCATCAACCCTTGCTGTCGCTCTTCCCTGAGGGGCCATCATCTCATTTTGTATCCACCCACCTCTCACTCCTCTTTTTATCTTATTCGGATTCTGCCTCATGGAGCCTTTTCTTCTTCGGTTCCCCCTCTCTCTCTTTTCACTGGTTATTTATATGGTGTTTCAGCTTTATTTTACACTAGACAGCAGAGAGTGGAAAACGAGCGCTTGCATGTATACAGCTGGACTGGAACATACAGTGAAATAAGTTCACGCCCCCTCCTGACTGTTTTTCTCCTTAAGGGCTCCGTAAATCTACAATGCATCTCAGTTTTAAGGAATGGAAATCACAAAACTATTTTCTTTTTTGTGTGAAATGGTGCCTCATGCAGCAACTACTCATGTAATGATCACGCATATTGTTGATGAATTGAATAATATTCTATTGTTCTACACGTCAGTCCTTGTGAATATGTGTCCACTAAGTGCTTCTGTGTGTGTGTTTTTCTCAGCATCCACAACGCAGTGATATCAGTTTTCCAGAGGAAGGATCTTGGGGAAAATGAACTCTACGCTTTGAATGAAGGTGTCAGGTTAGCTTTCTGTCTCTTTGCGTTTCATTTTTGTTTTTCTGACTCTCTCTCTGACTTTCACACAAGCACAGCTAATGTTGAGCTTGAGCTGGTTTGTATTTTAGGAAGAAATTTGACAAAATTATAGTGTTTACTCTGTAATTTCCCACCTTCCCTGGCTCCCATTTACACACAATGGCAGCTTTTGCATGCTAAATTTAGTCTTTACTGACACAATAACACATGGCTAAGAACAGATTTTTGTTGTTGCATCACTCTCTACTGTTTGTTTTTTTTCGCTCGCGGTTCTCGGCTGACTACTGTCGACTGAATCCGAAACATCCTCAAGTTAAATGACAGGTTGAAGTTACGGCGGGGTCACTGCTGTGGGTTAAATTCCACAATGGCGGAGGGCAGTAGGGACATGGCTGTCAAAACGACTCTAGTCATGTACATTCAACATTACACTGTACACAAACATAAATACTGTACCTATACTGTATCCTTACACTTACTCAGTACTCTTGGCAAAAATTAGATAAAGATTAAAGGTCACATTTTCTCTTCCTTTAATAACTAATCTCTACCCATGTTAACAGTTAAAATGTAAAGCCCTGTTGTTGAAAAGGTCCAGATGTTGCCATACATTTTTGTTTTTAATTTGAACATCTTTTCTCATTTCCTGAGTCTGCTGCTGTTTAAACACTGTCGCTTACCAGTGATCAAGAACTAATTAGTGTATCAACGATGGTGCGCATACAGTATGTACTAGATGAACTCATGTGCACTCATTTTTTTTTGCAGGCAGCTGCTAAAGACGGAGCTGGGCTCCTTTTTCACTGAGTACCTTCAGAACCAGCTGCTCACTAAGGGCATGGTGATACTGAGAGACAAGATCCGCTTCTATGAAGGTAAGCACACGCACACACACACACACACACACACACTCTGACTAACTAAATTAGATTGTCAGTGCTGTCGTCACAGCAACTAGACAGGAAGTGATGCTTTACGTCAATTACACAACATCCAGTCAAAGTGAGAAATTAAGGCAAACATAAGGCAAACCACTGCGCTGAAATACTGTGACTCACATACCCATTGTTCTGGCTTTGTGGTGTGTGTGTGTGTGTCTGTGTGTGTGTGTGTGTGTGTGTGTCTGTGTGTCTGGGTGAATATTTTGTCATTCTCAGAGCTAGAAAGCAACAGAATTTTAACTGTACAATATAAGCTCTACGGTTTGCATGGAAATAAGAACACCAACAACCTCAGCAATGAGAACAAACCACACAAAGTTCTCAGATAACATGATTCAGAGATTTTCCCATAATATTATAGGACATTATCTTTTGTTAAATGAGTGTGCCAGACAGTTTTGTTGCTGTAATTTCTTTGACGTTGTGGTGATTGGTTGGTTGTCTTCATGCTTGTGTGTTATAGGTCAGAAGTTGCTGGACTCCCTGGCTGAAACATGGGACTTCTTCTTCTGTGATGTTCTGTCCATGCTGCTGGCCATCTTCTATCCTGTACAGGTACACACGTACACAGCCATACACACACTCACATGCTTATATTCTCCTTACAAAACTGTGTTGGATGTGTGTTGACGTGTGTGTGTGCGTGTGTGTGTGTTCTCAGGGTAAGGAGCCATCAGTGCGTCAGTTGGCTCTCCTCCACTTCAGGAACATCATCACCCTCAACTTGAAACTGGACGAGGCTCTGTCTCGACCCCGAGCCAGAGTTCCCCCTTCTATCATACAGATGCTGCTAATTCTACAGGTACACACAAACACTTTATTTATCTTTTACTTTCCTTATCACCCACTTTGTATGACAATCTCTCACGCTATCTCCAAACAGACCCTTGAACACATACAGAGATAGACATGACTGTTGTAGGGTTAGGGAAGAGGGTAAGTGACAACAGATGGAGGATCAGAGGTTACAGAGATCTGTTGACTTATTTTCATGCAAAGGGATTTCACAGGAAGTAACCCCAATGTGAACACAGAGCACAGTCATCTTCCCATAACCACTCAGTACCCTCCGCACCCTGCCTGTGTCTGTACCAATGTTTGTCTGTGCGAATTATTCATGTGTACACTGTCCTTTAAGACCCTCATGTCCTCACAAAAAGAGAAAAAAAAGTCCATTATGATGAGTGTTTCAGAACGTATTAGCAAAAACTTGAAACAAAGAGTCAAAGGAATATGTGAAATTTCCGTGCAATGAGAGCACAGACATTGATGTGTCCCCCGTGGATAATTTGCTTCAGTTCATAAACATTTCAAAATAAACTATATTGAGAAACAATGGGCAACTGAAAGTCGGAGTCGGAGAGTTTTAAAGTTTTAACAACTTGTAATTTATTTGGCTGAACTAGGTTTATTTGATTTAGTTATTCATCCATTGTGCAGCTATTTATCCATTACCTTCACTTCTCCTGAAACAGGAAGAGAGTTGTTCACTTGGCATTTAACAGCGGTGTATTCTGTTAATGCAGACAACGCTTACTCGATTTTCAAATTAAGATGCTGTTTTTTCACAAGTTTCACACCAGTTTTTTGTCTTCTGCAGATCGGTCATTGTCGATGAAATCCATATTTTACTATTGAAGGATGCATTGAAATTTTGCTTTATCTCCCGAGGGGATCGAGGCAGTGGTCAGGACTCCCATGATGGGTTGCAAGATGACTAAAGAAACAATAGAAAGAAACAAAATTCAGCTACACAACATTATGTTTCTTTTTTTTGGTCCTTTCTCTAATCTTTATTTATTTATTTATTTATTTTTTATATATCATATTTACAATACTAGTAGTAATTGCTGTGAATTTAGACATGTAAATCCCTCCAAACAATGTTAGCCATTTATTGGTCCGATGTAAGATGTGGGTCAGGGAGTGAATGCAAGTGGATTAAGTGTGTTCTCAAGTGTGTCTGGGAGTTAGAACTGTGTGTCTGTTCCTGCGTGGGTTACTTTCAACATTGTGGTAGTGACTCATTTACCCAAACCGGCTGCTTCCGACCGAGGGAGAGCAAGGCAGCAGGGCAGGATGGTGCAGAGAAAAGAGAGTAAAAAAGACTCAAGAATAGAAAACAGGATATATTTATTTATTTTTGTTGTTGCCCACAACGAATTAACAGGCAGAGCTGAAGATATTAAAGCTGACAGGAAAGCAGGGCAGCCAAGACAAGAGGTTGAGTGTCAAGGAAATAACATTCAGCACTGAATGCTTGCTGTTTTTTTTTTGTGACTACTTCTTTCATCTGTTAGTAATTTCTCTTTCATTCTGTGGCACCAATTCGCTGACGTCTGGTCTATTTATGTGGCTTTTGTCTTTGCTGTGGTTTTGATGCATATGCTCAATAATTCAGAGTACTGAAACTTGATTGATCTCTCCTTTTGTTATGTTATACACCTCTCAGTGTGACATAAAAAGTAGGTCTTAAGTTTATCAAAATTGTAGAGTCGATTTAAACTGAATCCTAGTTTTACATAAAGAAAATTCTTGAATCTTTCAAACGGAAAAGCTCAATGGCTCTGAGTTCATAAAACGGCACCTGGCAACAGTGCAGATATAATCACTTGGCTTGCATGAAACAAGAAGACCCATGTGCTGTAAACAGGGCAACGAGGGCTCCACATATCAGAAATCAGTAATACTTTATTGATTCCCGAAGGGAAATCATGTGTTACAGTTGCAAGAAGTATTAAATATCATAGAAGAAATGTAAATAAAAGTAATATAAGGAGTGTGGATATGTATGGTATTTACATAGTTAAAGGAACTGGAATATGGAATGTGCAGAGTGGATGCACAGTGAAGCTGGATGCGTGCACAGCTGCATGCAAACACCCCCTTTATTCTTATTAAGGACATGGTGATACAGCTTTTCTTACTCATGTTCCTAGTTTGAGTTCTATGTTGACCTAACACGGGACCCATACCTGGCCCGCCCTCCTTTAAAGCTACTCTAATCAATATTTTCTTTTATATCGACAATGAATCGAATTACAATGCAATGTGAAAGTTGTCCCTTGTAGTAACGGATACACAAAGAATTATCTTTGCAGTAGGTTACATTATGAAATTGGACATCCACTGGTCACTTTCCTCACAGAGATTCTGCCTGTATCTGTTTTGTCTGTCTTTCTCTAAAGTGAGCAATGATGATGTTGATGTTGTTCTTATCTCGGTATGTTAATACGTGTTTATACAAGTCTAAGATTTGGACCCAGTTCACTCAACACTCTCAGCTTATTTATTCATGTTGTCTTTTCCGATCTTGTCCTATTGTCCACTGTCACCTCATTATGTTTGAACAATATTAAAATTCAGCTACCTTCTCAGAGGTCTTTGATTCTACTCACAGTAACTGGCTGTGTGTTTGATAAAATCACCGAAAAGCAATTTCAACTTTCTTTCTCTCTCCCCTGGTATTTTCTTCATAGCTTTTAAAGTTTCCGTTATCGCTGGCCAACAATCAGCAATTAGTGGCTAACACACATACAGGCTAACTAGTCTTTGTGTGTGTTTGTGTGTGTGTCTGATGCAGGGAGTCCATGAATCTAAAGGTGTAACTGACGACTACCTTCGTCTGGAGTCTCTCATCCAGAAGGTGGTCTCTCCCTACCTCGGGACTCATGGGTTATATTCCAGAGATGGATCTTCCAATTCACACTGTTCTTCCTGCGTATTAGGTATGTGTGTGTGAGTGTATATGTGTGTCCAGATGATGTACAGTGGATATTTTTATTAAAGGTTACAAGTGCCAAGTGTTGTGTTTTCTTGTACTTGTACTCTGTGGTGTGTTTTCAATGACGAAGTAATCAAAATTCTAAACCAATCTTTCTCTACTTCTAACTCGCTCTTTCTCTCTCCAGAAAAGCGTTTGCAGCGCTCCTGGTCCTCCAAACAAAGCAGTTCGCCCATCGCCAAAAACCCAGTGGTACGCTCCAAGAGCTACAACGTTCCCATGCTGACCCCCGTGGTGGAGTATGACGCTGACTTCTCCACAGGAAGTGGCACAGGTATCAGACGACACTCCGTCTCTGAGGTGACTTCCTGCTTGGAGGAGAGCAGCTCTTTGGATGAATCCACGTCCACTGTCAACAACAACACCAGCACACCCAGCCTCGCCAACCACTCTCCAGCACTTTCAGGTACGGCTACGCAGTATTCATAACAACAACATAATAATAACAAAACATTGACCCCACCAAATTTTAAGATTCCAAGAGGCTGTTGTTTCTGGAGGGATACTTGTGTCTCTTAAACATCTACTGTCCTCTGCACAGACACTGTGAACTCCAGCCAGGATCCCGGGCCCGGAGTCGCTGACAGCCCTGCGGGTCCCCACCCTCTCCAGCCACAGAATCCCTCCCCCTGCATCCTCCCAGAGCCTTCCCGAGGCCACAACGCACACTGCACAAGCTCGCTAGTGTCAGACTCCCCCGCGTCCTCTACAGTGCTGGCTCAAGACACAAGCTCCAGTACCAGTCTTTCGTCCAGTCCGGAGGTCATGATGGACAACGTCCTGGGTTTTTTGGACTCTGAGTCGGAGCACGACGGCATCTTCCTGGACTTCTCACAACGCTGTTCTGGAGGGTCAGACCCCGAGCAGAGACAACAGGAGGCACAGTGTGGTGTGGCACACAAGCATGCACACATCCAAGGAGATCCACACTGATGCGAGGACGCGTGCAAACAATGCTGAGCCATCACGATTTTCCTCCCAACCTGTGACACCTCCTGCTGTTTGAGACTCTAGATCATCATGGATCCTTTCAAACTAAATATTTTTTTAATAGATGTGGTCCACCCCTAGAAACAAGTCTAACTTCATGCTGTCTGTTAAAAATGTCAATTTGGCCTTTTTTAGTATATGCCCACACCTGAAAACGTCGGCACTGGCCTCTCTGGGAAACTTTAATCACATAAATCACTCCTCTGCCTTCTGAGGTGAGTGTCCCGTTTTCTCTTATGAATGAAAACATACATAAAGTCAGTAATGCTAACATATCCCAGGGGCAGGTGCGCATGCTGAAAAAGGAAATTCTTTTACCAATGGTAAACATCTCTTCAAGAGCAGGGCTATTAAATAGCTTTGTCCGTCAAAGTCAAACATTTTAAATATAAAATAAACACCAGCATGATCAATGATACTTCTAAATTGTTGGATGAACTTCAACTTATTTTATTAATTGATGATTAAAATGTTAATTATAATTTTGCCTGTCTTGCATTAAATCTAAGATGAATTGATTCATCCTTCTGAAAGGTAGTTTTGATAATGAAACACTGTAAATTATATGTAATGGTCTTTGCAGCCTGCCAAGAGGATAACAGCCTTCTTCCAAACATTGTTTTGGTTGTATTCAACTGGTTTCAAACCTTTGACTTTTTCCTGCTACTTCCTGTTGTAATCCATATTTTCACTGAAAGTCCCCTCTACAGCAGCTCAGAGGGTGTGTGAGTCAGTGATTCAGTCAGGGTCTTTAAGTAAATGTTAGGGAACTTTATCTACATGAAAATGTTTTATAAATCTAACTGAACTGATTGTGTTGACAGATTCCTCTGTGAGGGACAAGGAGACCGTTTTAATTTGGTCATTTAAAGTTATTCAGATGTTAATCGAAGACGATATTTTCACAGGTACATACAGGGCGCTTCCCACTGCTAATGTTTAACCAAAGACTAACATCTTATCTCAGCTCTTTTCACACTGTGTTGATGTCCACTTAAAATAGCAGAAAGCCATGTGTAAACACCATAGACCGAAGACTCTGGCATGCAACTGCAGTATGTTCTTGCTCCCATGTCTGTCCAAACAGGAACAAACTAGCTTTGATTTGAGTTTTCCTTGTTTACACATCTGGAAGAAACTTTTACCCAGGAATGAATGAATGAATGAATGCAGCCTCTAAAGAGGATGTGTGCCAATGTAACGTTTCTGATCAGTGAGATCAATATGGCTTAGCAAAAATATTTCCCCGCTTACTAATGACATCATCGTCAACCTACCTACAGTATAATGGCAACATTGAGATAGTTTTTTTTAAGATACTAGGAACTATTAAACATTTTTGATGAAAGCCATAATAATTGTAGGCTATTTCTCGGCATAAGCACATTGTGTGACTTTGATTTAAATCTGTAATAGTAGTCAGTATTTTGGTTTAAATTCACATTCTTAAATGCAAAATGAGAAAACCTTGCAGACACTGCCATCTTGTGTTGTGCTTTTCCCATTTTAAAGTTTGTATAATCTTTCCCTGGCATCCAAATAGATGCTGCAGGAACAGTGTGACAGAAAGGTGGGGAAAGGGTTGAATCACGCTTTATGTAGGACCGGAAGTAGAGGAGAGCAATTACAGACACCTGTGCGCCGCCGGAGGCGGGGCAAAGCCAACGATGGAAGTATGGAGGCGAAAAGAAAGGAGCGGTGAGCGTGCTAAAAAAAGCTATTTAACACTTAACAGTTTTTATCTATCCGCATGTACAGTAGTTAACTACATCTAAAAAGTTTTAACGCAGTTGTTTCAAGAAGAAGCTGAATTTGCTGGACTTCCCTGGGAAACAACGTGCTGCTACGGGGACGCGGATCACCGGAGCAGGTGTGAATGCTACTTTTTTACAACTTTTTATTTACTCTATTTGTGCATTGATAAACACATTCAGAAGTTGATGTGGGAATAAGCCCATTAGTTTTTCTTTGGATCTATTGCTCTAGCTATGGAAAATGGATTAGATAAAGTGTTTTGCAATTAAATGCCCTTAAGATCTATGTGATTACTACCGTGGCTTAGGGATGGCAGTATGACACTGAAGCTTCGATACGTGCTTCAAACTATTAACTACAATTCCATTTGATTTGACCACCGCTCCAAAGGTTGCTTTGGTACGGGAAGATCACGTGACACGGGACGTGCGAAGCAGCATCTGCTTCATTCTCTAAATGAATTAGCTGAGTGGTTTGCACAGCCACCGTCACACGGACAGTCTGGTGCTGGCACTGCAACTGGCACCGCCCCGTTTCGATCAGAATTGTTGCGCGCTCAAAGCATGAAATGTTGCGTTTGCGTTTGTAGTAGCTTCTACAGTGACGATCATTAGTTTATTCGTATCGATTTATTTTTATTAATATGGAAGTTACAGTGGAGGTACAGCGGTACACGACGACTCCACCACTGGAAAAATCAAAGCGTACCTTCACCTTTTGATACTGGCTAAACATAAGCGTCTCTAAATGTGGAGAGGATGTGAGCAAAAAAAGAAACAGGCTCAGTCCAAAAAGTGTAGAAAAAATAATGTTCCTTAATACAAATCGTTGTTTCTTGTCCCACATATCCCTGGCCCCAGCACATCCTCTGCTTTCCCAATACACAAATTCATCAAAATATACTTTAAAAAGAATAATATCCCATTGTTAGTATACGTGTGTGTCACTAGTCTAAAAGCCTTCTGTCATCTATCTTGTCGGGATCATTTAGATGCAGCCTTGGCCTTTTACCAGGCGAGTTCGCTGTTACTGAAGCTTCTAGTAATGAACTCATTTTCCCATCACATACATTATGACTTTATACTATTTTTATTATAGGCATGTATGTATATGTATGCATTAGGGGTGGGGGAAAAATCATACAGCATAATATTGCAATATTTTCAGTGGCATTACTGTATTGATACTCAGGCGCCAAGTTTTTTTATTATGTGTTGGTCAGTTTGTTTGCTTGAAAAATTGAGGGTGACACAAGAAACAAACATTTAAAATGTAAGTTATATTTAATGGGAGATTCAGTGACATGGATCAAGTGTAAGCCACAGTTTGGCCTTGTAAGTATAACCAGTCTACTACATTAACTGTCAGCTGTTTGTACAGTCACTTTTTAAAGATTCAATTTGAAAAGTAAAGATAAAAAAATAAAATCACCTATTTGGTGGCTCTCTGAAGCAAATGCCTTTGACTATTCTAAGAAGTGAAAACATGAATCACACTAAGTAAAGGAAAAAAAAAATGCATGTGCTGTGGTTACAGAGCACCAAAAGCCAAATGTCAGAAGCACAATATTTGCAGTGCATGAAGCTGAACCCAGCTCAACTTCTTCCTGTATCTGACAGCTTTTCTGCAGCAGTTTCTGTTAGCATAGTGGTTGGAAATCTATATCAGAGACAGCTAATTTCTGAGTCTTTTGTAGTTTACAGTTAACCAGAGTACATTCAGAAAAACGATACCTTTTGTATTGTGGCGTTATCTAGCACCAATCTGTGAAAATCATTACTCTAAACAACTTTCTAAGTTTGTTTTCTGTGTTTAATTACAGCTCACAGGAACGTAAAAGGCTGCATTAAACTGTGTCCAGTCCTGCTTCACGATGAAGGTTTGTTGTTCAACCCCATATCGTTTCCTATACACAAACTTTATTTCCATAATTATCTGCATTTAAGAGCACTAATTACTCATTATATTAGACTGTTGAGAGTCTGAAGACAAATTGTGGTTGTTTAAAGTTACTCCTCCAGTCTGGGACATTGTTTTTGCCAGAGAGCTTTCTAAAGCAGTGTGCAGACCACAAAAACATTTAGCTGAAGAAGACTCTAAATACAACCTATTTAAACTGGTACTGTACTTTAAGTTCCTAATTCTCTTTAACTGATTATTTAGATGTTTTATGAGGAAGAATTACACGCTTGTGTAAAACTAATTAACCAGATTGTTTATATAGTGGAGTCCCAGGCATGGTGCAAACAGTACTGTGTTAATTCCTGTTTTCCATTGGGATATGCACTTTAAACACTGAAGTCCATCAAAAATATGATGACCAAATGTTCTGCACTTAGACACATGGCCAGTGGAACGCTACAGAGGGGATCAGTCAAAGACATCTCCTTCCTGTGAAGTTATAAGGCGAGACTCCCCGTGATGCAAAGTGAAGAAGGATTCCGGCTTGAGTCCTTTCTGTTCCAGAGCCTCTCTGAGACGAACCGGCGGCTCCAGGTAATACTGGATGGAGGAGGAAACGGGACCAGAGAAAGTGAGTTATCAGTTTTTAACTTTCCAAGCATGGCCGCAAGAATGAAACTGTCAGCTACAGCAATAGACGTGCAGCCTTACAAACAATGACACCTTTTGTTATGTTGTTACCAGAACATAATAGGCGCTCTAACACACTGGCTTTTATGTCCACTGTGATTTATAATGGTGAACAATGAAATGACGCATCAGCTCTGTCTGTAGAATAATGTGTTTAAAACATTTCAGATTTAAAAACAACCCAACAGAACCACAAACTTTAGTTTGAAGTAAATCAACATCTAGAACATTCAAACCTTAATGAAAGTAGAATTTATTGTAAAGCTGCTATGTTTTAGCTAGCTGTGCCTAATAAACAGGCAACTGAAACATTAGTAGGAATCAAAGGTTTTAAATACATTTTTCTACAGAGACCTAAGACACACTGTTCAGTTTATTTACCGGAATATAATAAGGATGCCATTGTTGTCAAGATACATAACATGATCTGTGCACTTTACAAAATGTCACAACAGTAGCTTAAGCTTTGCTTGTGGGTTAGTTTGACATTTTGGAAAATTCCCTTTTTTCTGCAGAGTTAGATGAGAAGATTGATAGTGGTATCAAACTTCTCGGCAAGAAAGTGAATAATATGTTTAACTTTTCCTTTAAACCACAAATTCAATATCGGTATACCTCATAGGCGAGGGCAAAGGTTCCCCAGTGAATGGCCACAGACTGCTTGGCCTGAAGGTCCTGGTGAATCTGAACAGCCTCTTCTGGATCTACATGCTGCCCCTGCATCATATTCCTGAAAAACCGATATTCTTACATGTCTATGCAATACATACAGTAAAGCAATTAACCTGTGTTGTTCCAACTGTTAGTGTGTCTCATGCAGAAGCTCGCCATAAATATTTGTAATGTTCAGTTTTTGACTGTAAACCTCTCTAACTCTATAAATTGAGGTGTTTCTCCTCCCCATTTACAGACATGTCTTGTCATAGTATGATAGTTCAAGTGTCAATTGTAAACAAAATTAGTTTCACCTGTGCTTTTCTACTATGACGAGCGAAAAAGGGTCTGTTGGTGCAATATCATGATGAACATGGGTTTACGACCCTGCACGATTTGTTCCCATAGACAGTTAAAGAAAGTATTTTCGCCTCCACCGGAAAGCTAACAGCTAATTAAGCATGTAAAAGACCCTCAAAATAAAGTAACAGTTAAACTATCAGCTGTTACGTCAGTACTTTGCTTGTGCTTATTTTAAAATACAATACTTGTCTTAATTTAGCTGTAGCCTGCTTTTCACACTGTTTAGTTTGAGTAATGTTACTTAGCCGAATTAGCTGTTAGCTTTCCGGTGAAAGCTAATAGCGGACCATGTACCCACAGGGTCTATGCTAGAACACAATTTAATAAACACATTTGACAGTTTCAACAACAACTGGACATTTATAGAAGTAGACTTTACAGTTGTAATAAAATGGACACTGTGTGTATTATGTACAGAACCTGGGCAAGTAAGCTCCGATGGGGATTGCTGCGAGGTCAAACGGTCCAAAGCGTCGTCCAATCTCGTGGAAGGTTGTGCAATAGCCGGTATCCCCAGCGAAGAAAAATCGATGGTCCGGACCCAAAATAGACCAGCTGCCCCATAAAGACTGAGATAAAAAGAGTAATTGTATTGACTAAATCTGCCTTTTTCTGCATGACTTGCCCCTGTTGCACTAAATGCTTACTCTTAAGGGGAATTATTGGGTCTTTATCAATTGTAAAGTGTTTTGATACTATGAATAAAGGTATATTCAGTAATGAATCATTACCTTGTTATCATCCAGGGCCGTGCGTTTGCTCCAGTGCTGAGATGGTGTGCAGACAAATGTGACATCGTCATGACCCGGGACACAGTTCTCCTCCCACCAATCCAGCTCCATCACATTCTCACAGTCCATCTTCACCAGCCAGTCCATCAAACCCAGGGGCACGAACCTGGGAAACACACACAAACATTATCACACTTACATAATAAGGACGCAATTACTAAAAAATTCTGGCACACTACATAATAAAATACAACTTTATGGTCTTTTCACACTTAAATGTAATCTTGTTCCTGAGCAGCAAGCTGAATACATTAACTACAATTAATACTGGATCTCCACAACACGTACCAGCGTAGTTCCCCTCCAAAGCGTGCATTAAGGCTGGCCACAGACCCAGCATCCAGATGGTCATAATGAGAATGACTGATGACGACAGCATCAATCCTGGGCAGCTGTTGGCAGAAGGATAAATGATGAAAAAAGGTAAAAAAAAAGGAAGCAGCCAAAGAAACAAGGTGGACATTTAAAAACAATATCCTCACCTGGTCCACATTGCAGGGGGGTCCTCTGTACCTTTTGGGTCCCATAAACTGAAACGATGAGGCCCTCTGGCTAAAGATTGGGTCTGTCAGAATATTCAGCCCGTCCATTTCAACCAGAACTGTGGCATGGCCAAGCCAGGTGACTCTCAGACCTGGACCAGAGTCAGAGAGGTCTGGTTTCTGGACAAAGTATGGTTCCATCACTGGGAGCTCACTGTCCAGAGCCTTCACAGGTAGGGGAAAAGAGGATGACGAGTAAGAGCAGCATAAAGGGAAGGATACAGAAGAAAGAAAGAGGAGCAGCACAAAAGGACAGGGAGAGCAAACGACCACATACTGATTATAAGAAATAGCATGTTTCATTCTTCTGACTTTATCTAATCATACTTTTTCCTTGCACCCTAATAACAGACCCACTGTTCTGGGCTCTGCTAATGATATACACCTGCACTGGTTCCACTCTAAACACAGGGATCCACATGTTTTTGTTGCTGCTTGCAATGTATGATTTTAGCTCTAAGAAAAATTTACTTTTGTGTGCCGTGACATTTGAGAGAGAGAGATTATTTATATATATACACACACAATGTTGCAAACTACCTTTCCATCTAAATTTTAAACTATGACCTCTCTGTTGATTTGTACACCCATTCACATTTTATATGACAACAAAAATATGCAATTAAAGCGCAACTCTTGCCCAAATGCAACCTAGTGTCTTTTTGTGCATGCACCAGAGTCAAACGTTTGTTTAAAAGCATAACTAGGACATAAGTGCCAATTTTAAGATTTACTGTATTTTCTATTGCTGTTAAACGATTAAAATATTTAAATCGCATTTATGTCATAGTTAACTTACAATTAATCACACATTTTATCTATTCAAAATGTCCTTATTGTTTCTCATTTTTGTGCATCAGCTTGCTTTGTGCAAATGTTTTTTTTATTAACATTGGCATGTAGCTTAATGAAATGTTCAATTTCACACTAACCTTCTCACTTGGACCAAATAATGTACATGTTGTAGTTTTCCTAACGTTACTAGTTGTTGCAACAGCATGTGAAAAGACTAACAAGGTTTGCATGGCCAAACCGAACGTTAATCTCACGATAAAAAAATTGAGACTGTTAATCGAGGGAGGAGAGTAAAGTTATAAAGCTCCTAAAGCTTTGTTCCATATAAATGCATGGATGATTTGTTGTTTTGTTGTTAGTGAAAAACAATATTGACCAAAAAGAAGCCTCATATAAGAATGACATTTCCTCCTAAGGAGTCCGTTCATTCGGAGATCAACTCTTTTTGACTGACAAGCTGGCGGATAGCTCAAAGCAAAGTTTTATGTTGTGTCGAGCCTTCTCTGTGTTTTAAAAAAGTTGATCTTGATGCAATCATAGGAGTGCCCCTAGCTCTCCCATTTAAACGGACATTTGCACAGAACCTAAAATAAGGTGAATCTAAAAAGTGGCACTTCTGTCCTAATTATGCTTTCAATCTAAAGTTTGACTCAGAAACATTCACAAAAAGACCATAGGTTGAAGTTACGCTTTAAGGGGTTAAAAATGTTTCTGTTGCTGTGTGAATGCAGTTTTTGAAGCCCGTAAAGCTCTTACTGAACTCCGCAAGGTTTCCATTAGAAGCTATAAATACTCCAGGGCAATAATCCCACTAACAGTGCAACCCTACAAATACTGTATATGAACTCTACTATGGATCACTATGAGGATAATACAAGTAAAGCCGTACATTTGCAACTTTTTAAAAGTGTAAGTGGGTGAGTTTAGGTTGGAGTTATCCTCTATACCATCTTCCATTTATTTGCTACTGTAGGACATTGGAAAGGTTCAATTTAAAACATCATCCATCACTGATTTAACACTATTTTGACTTACCTATAAAAAATGTAGTTAATGGCTTTACATTTTTATTCTACTAAGTACCCACCTCTTTACTAGTTGGTACGTTGCTGTGATTTTTATCCAACAACAGGAACCTGAGCAGGGTGGTGTAGGAAGGGAACCGCCATGTGGGCCAGGGGTTTGTCCAGCGACCATGTTTGTCCTGACAGGACTTTGTCACTTCCTCCTATAATAAAAGTAAACAATGACAAGGTCAAACAATATAAGGTTAAAACTCAATAGGTAGAGAACTGTAGAGATGCCATGTTAGCCGTTTATGGAAATCAGGTGAAGTTGGAAGAGTTGATGTGTGTGTTTTAGGTAGATGTTTTAGGGGACAGGGGCTTGATGGGAAGTGAGGTTTTACCTCCAGCCGGTAGTCCAAGCGGAAGCTCTTGCGGGACGAGCGAGAGGAGCTGCTCTTCCTCTGGGTCTGAGGATTTACCTCTCCACCCTCAGCACCTCTCAGCACCCCACCATCCTGGAGTACAGGGACAAACAAAGACCCACAGTGATGGATTCCATTTGCTCTGTCTAAAGCATTTTAAACACGATGGATAATTAGCATAACCTGCCCTCAAATTAAAAGAAAGAGGAATTGGAATCATGTTCAGCTTCTGGTAGCTTTGAGTGTAACAATCCCACCTTTACCAATATCAAAGAGTTCTGCACCCACTTAACGTCGGACTCAAGATGGACAGTTTAATAAAAGGGTCAAAATATATACAGCAGAAGCAAAGATATTGTCCAATACAAAAACTGACTATTTAACGACTGGATGTGCCAGAACTTTCTTAAATTAAATGAAGGAAAAACTGAGGTGGTTGTTTTTGGAGCAAAAGAGGAATGGTTTGAAGTTAGCGCTCAGCTTTAAAAGACAATGTTAAAAACAACAGACAAAGCCGGAAATCTTGGTGTAGTCATTTTAATGTCTTGATGTGGCTGTTGGACTCAGACCTGAAATTCAGGTCTGAGTCCAACAGCCACATCAAGACAATTACAAAGTCAGCCTATTACCACCTTAAGAATATATCAAGGGTTAAAGGAATTATGTCTCAACAGGATTTGGAAAAACTTGTCCATGCTTTATCTTCAGTATACCTGAGAGTGGACACCATCCCTCCAGTTCTGAAGTCCTTACACTGGCTTCCGGTGCCACAAAGAATTAATTTCAAAATACTTTTTCTAGTTTATAAATCACTAAACGGTTTAGGGCCAAAATACATTTCTGATCTGCTGCTATACTAGGAACCACCCAGACCTCTCAGCTCATCTGCGACAGGTCTGCTTTCTGTTCCCAGAGTCAGAACTAAACAGGAAGAAGCGGTATCCAGTTTTTATGCTCCACAAATCTATAGCAAACTCCCAGAAACCTGCAGATCCACCGCAACTCTCAGCTCTTTTAAGTCAATGCTGAAGACCTTTCTTTTTGATGTTGCCTTTCTTTAAAGGATTGCTCATTTCTTATCCTGAAGTCGATTTTTGTTAAAACTGTATGACAATCAGCAAGGGTAAGATCAAAAGTAAATGACTTGATTAGACAGTGATTTGACTGTTCTGATATCATTGTTGGCTAAAACAAATATTGAAGTCAACTGAGTAACTTGGTGCCTTTTGGGATGTTTTTGTTAACAATTTGTGAGATAGGGTTGAGGCCATTCTGGGGGTAACAGGAAACAAATATATGACTGAGAATTTCTCCAACGCAGATGTGACATAGATTTTATGGCAAAATCTACAAGAAACAGTTGGAGCTGTTCAGGATTTTGCAAAGTTTTAAGTTTAAACTAAGTCTTATAGTGACAACTATATTGTAGTGTGAAGAGTTCCTGAAATGTGCTGTACAAATAAAGCTGCCTTGCCTTCCCATTTTATTTCATGCATTCTTCGTCTGTGTCAAAATCTGGTGCTTACATTACCCACATTGCAACTGGACCACCAACAGCTAAATCAGAGATTTGAGTGCATTAGCAGCTAATGGAGCCTCAAGCAGAATTGAGGAGCAGGCTTAAGAGGTCTCGTAAGCTCACTTCTTTTTTACTCCACAATGCCAGATATTTTATTTTTTATTTTTAATCTTGTAGTCTTCAGCCCCAAAAGACATGACAATGACATCACATGATGCATTTTTTCAGATCTCACACAGCCCCTTTTGGAACCACATAGGCTTTATACAACTTTTCACATTTTCAGAAGTACTCCCAATACCTGTAAACAGACTTTGCGGAGTTACCTTTAAACAGGTAGAGCATGAGTCAAGTAACTTATTAAATAACAGTGACTATGAATAGATTTTTTTTTTTTACAGTAGAAAGGAATTAGGTAATAGCAAACTAAAAGACATGTCAAAATGTCTGCTGACATTAAGAAAACTACAGGTGTAATTGATAATACTGATTACAGCTGCATTTCCATTGAGATTTGCAGTACCTGCTAGTTTGCATGCTGGGTTACTGGAATGGCTTACTGGGACACTTCGATAGAATTGAGCGATCGGTAATGTTATTTGTTGCACCTGTGCTTTTCCTGCTATGACAAGTCAAAATGTCTGCTGTGACAAAATCAACAAAAAAACAATGTATCACAAATTTGTAGCCACATTTGGACAACCAACAAGAGCAGAGTGACATATCCCCAGACAAAACAGGTGTCTCCTTAATGAGTTCAGAAACAGGCATTTTACTGTAAAATGTTAAACTGGTAATTGCCTTTATATTTCAAGTTAGAATTTACCATATATCGTATCTTGTTACCATCTATTTGTGAGAAGTAGGCTGCTTACCCCCACCAGGCCTTTTCTCTCCTCCAGTGCTGCTCTGACTGAAGATGATGGTTTCTCCATGGGCTCACCACTACACCTAGCACACACAAACAAAAACTTTAAACAACGCAGATAGCAAGTGCTCACAGTTAGTAGAACCACAGCTCAAACTGCTTTTCTGAAGCATCCAGGGGTCATATGCCTTGCTTAAAGGTGCATCAGAAGCTGCTGAGAATGTGGACAGCCTTACACATTCAAACTGCAACAAGCACATTAAGTACCTGACAGTTGAACCATAGTAGTTTGCATATGAGACAGAAAGATGATCATCAGCTTTACTATATTCAAATGACACCGCTATCAGGGGTGAAATAGCGCTAACACAGGGCACCAAATTCAAGTTACATGGTGAGGGCGACAGATAATACACAAAGAGCACTTTATTTTGTGAAATGCTGATTGAAAAGTAACTGATGCATACACAATACAAAAATAATTAAGGCAATCCATGTTAAAAAAGCCACATTAACTATTAATACCAAGTGATAAGGCCAGACTAGAATCTTACTTAGCTTTACATTTTGTTCTTGTTTACAGGCCTATTACAGGCCCAGTGCAATAGCTGAAACTGCTCTCACTAATTCCTTCTTAGGCAATTTCCACCTCAAACACAGTGGTGCAATATTACACTTTAAGTTGAGCCCTACACTGAGCTACAGGTCTGCTTTCAGCTGAGCAGACCCAAGGTAATGTAAAAGATTCCTGGACTGTCTGTGTGACTATAAGAAATAATCCCCTATGTAGGGCAAGTTGCAAAATATGAGAGTTAATTTGAAATTTTAGTTCAGGGATAGGGAAAAAAAAAAAACCTTCATTTACTAGGCACATCAAATTATGTTGCCACCTACACACCCTAAAGCACAAAAGCCTAATCACAGGCCTTCCTCATCCTGCTATTATCTACACAACAATCAAAGAGCAGCACACACCCTTACTAGCTACTATCCACTCCTGATGATTCCTACATGCACTTAGGGAGAATGCACTTGAGGGTGGCCTTCTTTGCTATCCCATATTGATTGAAGAGATTTGTAAAATGTGGCTCCTTCATGGCATGATATGCATGAAAGGATATTCTAAAAGATGTGCTATTGTGCTAAGAGACATTTATGACTACCAGTATGCCAGGTATACACACCAATGCAGCACTGCAACAGAAGCCCCACAACGCACTAGTCCTCTTTGCAGAACTCGATACATTCAACTATGGCTTGCTGATGATGCACTCAGCATCATGAATGGACTTTAACTGCTCAAACATACTCTGGGACACAATAGAGCTCTGTGGGTGACAAAAAAAACAAAGATCTATGTAGCCATCCAGCGTGCCTGATGTGGTCATATGAGCAACATTTAGATCGAAGTGAGAGTTTCTTTGCTTTTCTGTAGTCAAGTTTATTTCAATCTTTCTATAAAAAGTTATCAGACAAGAGCTTGACAATATTTGTGAAGGAAAGTCAATTGCAGATTATACCATTTACCTAGCCCGAGTTTCCCTCATGAAAGCAAGTGTCCCAAATTAATGCTATTACTGCTATATATTCATGACAGCGTCACACACAAGTCTTAACATGATAGTTTCTAGGATGCTAACTGCCAAACCATTTGATAAATAGCCTTCACAGCAAATATTTTCCGACACATTGACACAGAGAGGGAAGGCAGCAACAACAACACTGGCTACATTATTAACTAATAGGAAATGTAGCTAGTAATACGAAGCTATAAGGCATTTTAACAGAAACGTAGCTAGCCCAGCAAAATGGGTCCCTTGGGGAAAACTATAGAAAACACCATGACCATGCACTCACTGTCGAGTAACACATAGCTACTAGTTACGTGCTACGAAACATGCCTATTTTCAGCCGACTTACCTGAAATCTTTTACGAAACAGAATACCACCAGTTGTTTTCTTATCGAGGAGACATGTTTGCTGCATTTAGGTTAGCCACAACTGTTAGACATAATGCGAGCTGGGTAACATTATTAAGAGCTATACGGTTCCCTCTGCATTTCCAATAGCGTTTCAGTTTATATTACTATGACGTATCTTTTACACACTAGCGAGTGGAATATTAAATTCCGTTGTTGGAAATATGTCTTTTAGAAAAGGTAAGACGTGGAGTTTAAAAGGCAGGAGGCAGCACGTTGAGGATCATTACCAGCTCAGTTTCTCTGACGTCGGTGATAAACCCACTGATCACGTGACTGCCCAAAAAGCTCTCGCGGGCTGTCTACTAACTAAGCGCGCACTATAACAGAAACGGGGAATCACATTTTTTACACTAAAATAATTACTTAAAAAATATTTCTAAAATGTATATCTTTCTTTTTCTTCTTCTTCTTATTATTATATTAATACTTGTTGTTATGCTTAATAATAAGAAAATCCCCAATAATTTAATTTACTTCATTACTTTTTTTGTCTCCTTATTAATTAAGGCAAAGAGATTTATTCATGTAACTTATTACATCACTGCTCATTGATTTTATTGTCTCCTTATTAAGGCAAATAGTTTTTTCATATGTTTTAACATCTTTAATGACTTAGTTCATTATCAGATGTTAATTTTTGTTTATTTATTAATTTAAGTTTTAAGACCGATCTAGTATAACGAGGCTATTTGCACATCCGAAAAACCAATATGTAGCTTATGCTGACTATATTTAACATTTAAAATTTAGAACTAGAATATAATGGTAACACTTGAAATAAAATGCGCTGAATAATATACATAGAATACATTTGACCACCAATCCTCTACCTGGAAAAAATAATCATCCTATTAAATACCCTGACATAAATGTTATTAGTGAACTAATAATCCATCATGTTACCCACTCTCATTCACAGCAAAAGTACTTTTATGTTTGCATGTCTCAGCACTGACTAGAAAAAAAAACCATCGCTGGCACACATTTATTCTGAATAGGATAACAGAGTTACATTTGAGTGATTGAAGATAGAAAAAGTGTGAAATAACGACTCAAACCCTAAGCACATATCTGCCGAGCAATATGCTCCCACGAGGACTCCATATCTATACATCTTTGTATTATTTATATTTAACGTCAAAGTGTAGCGTTAACTAGACTTACCTTGAAGTCCTTCTCCTACTGAAGGACACCTGGAGCCAATTGAACCTGAGCACACAAACTGCATTTAGCCGCTCCGTGTATTTACTAAACTTACATCTACACGCCAGCAACAGATGTACAGGCCTACACAACACTGGTTCCATTCTAGCTTTTTGTATTTTACCATATTTGCTTGGAAGTTTTAAAGAACAGTCAGAGGACACAAAGTTGCATTTGTGTAGCTACAACTCGAGAACCATGTCCGGACAGCAAAAGTTGTTTGAACTTCCTGCTAGATGCTTTCACGGACTCTCGGAAATTTGAAAATTCACATATCGTAGCGAAAGTGTATGTTAAGCTAATGCTTTAATAGTTTTTGAATGAAAACATTGAATTACATTGCACCAACTATTGCAACGTACCAACTGGCGATACCAATCTTTAAACAGCAATTATTAGGCTACTCCTGTAAGGAATTACTTGAATTAGGGCAGAAAACATCACCTTTTTATTTCAGTGGGTACAAACGTTATTGTTGCATCAAACAAAAACTAAAATCATGCACTGTCACTGCAACAGCTCACAGGTTAGGCACCCCGGAACCCTTTTCACTTTAAACCATTTATTTAACACCCAGCTAGTTACCCACGCACTTCCACAGCATCAACACCATCTACAAAAAAAAGCGGAAGAAGGACGAAAAGATACAAATACCCACAATAAAGTGCAAAGTGACCAGGCATGATGAATACATGATCAGTATCTCTTCACCATAACACAAAATGTCCACATCATCGGCACAGACCTCATCATATCGCTAACTAAACTACAACTTAGTGTGTTGAGCGTTACTAGCCTACCTCTTCAAGTGAGATGACTGTGGGGATGAAGGAGCTTGTACCTGATACCTTAATAACGGGGAATCTGAACCTAGAGCCAGAAGGCATCATTTGAAATTCAGAGTAAAGAGGGCGGGCGTTGTCAGACAGGATGGCTGCAGCCTTCCTCCCTACTTGTTTGTTGTACAGATCAAATAGTGTAGGCTACTCTGCTGTACCCGGTCATGGACAGTGTGTTTTTGACCTTTATGCTAAGGTTCCTGCACCAACAGATTGAAAAAAAAGGTTTAAACGGATTTAACATCCTAAGTGGAATCATGAGGGTCTTATCAACATGATACTAAGATAACTTCCAAAGGCAGAACAAACCTTACACAGCTTGTCATCAATAGAATTCCCCAGGTACTTGTAGGTATCTACAAAGTCTACCTGTCCCTTAATGATACTACTCTCAAGTGTTTATGGCTTGTGGCTAAAATCAATACGGATACCCTTAGTTGTTGTTACATTGAGTTTAGCTGTCACACCACTGTACAAACTCATCAACAGGACCATGGCGAAGAAAGGACGCATTTAATTGAACTTATTTATCCTGACATGCATCCACTCACTCTCAGAGTTGTGTTAGTTAAAAAAAATAAAATAATCAAAGATCCCGGCCATAACATTAAAATCTTAACCATAGTTCTCAATGAGCTTTAAATTAAAATGTGGGGTTGGATTGTATTAAAAGCTGACGAGAAATCCACAAATAGCAACCTGGCTTGTGTAATTCTGCCTTCAAGGTGTTTTAAAAAAACAAGGTTTAAACAGAGTGGTGGTAGCATCTTCTACCCCTCGCCCAGTCCTATAAACTATAAACAAACTGTTAGGGGTTAAGCAGGTGCTCAGTTTTGGTGTCATGTTCTCTTTTTAACAGTTTTTCAAAATACTTCACCCAAATGGTGACAACAGGAAAAAACATACACAAGCAATCCTGTAAACACATTTACTTTATATATATATATATATATATATATATATAAAAACTAAAAACTAAAACAAATGAGCTATTCACATTCAAAATGATTTACACAAATGTGGTAGGTGTCAATACTATGGGGATGCTTAATGATTTCGGGTGATTAGGATCACTTCACAGGGCTTAATTACATCAAGAGGATTTGGACAAGATTAATATTACAGAAACATGTAAAATAACATTACATGTTGCGATTCTACCTTACAACCAGCTGATCCTGCAATATTTGGGTAGAAAAGATAACAATGAGTAGTATAAAAAGAAGCAACCACAAAATCCTTGTTTCAGCCACAAGCAATCCGACTGACATTCTTTTCAGTGCTGCAGTAGAAATACATTTTGGGGAAATCCTTTAATGTCTTCTCTGAGCTATGGGATGTTAAGAGTTCCTGAAAAACAGACACACACACATAAAACAAAAAAAGTGTAATCAAAATATGTCAGAAAAATGTCTGTTTTTTAGTTCTTTAACCCACTTATGTCTGTGTTTGCCTATTTCTCAGTGGTCCTTGTGGTCTCCGTCCTCCTCCAGTTTCCTGATTTCTGCCTTCAGGTGGTTGATGTTTTCTCTGCTGGCTTTTAGTTTATCTTTCAGCTCTGTGATTTCCTGGCTGGTTCTCTTCTTGGCTGCTTCCATTTTCTCCTTGGTCCTCTGCTCCAGCTCACCGACTGCAGACACAAGCATGTTGACAGCGACACAAACTATGAATGTTGCTCTAGTGTCCAGAAGCACAAACTAGATTTTTCCCTTATGAATGGCACATAGGTCAAAATAAGTATATACTAGTCTGTATTTAAACATGTGTCTTGTATTTCTTTGCGTGTGTTCATTGTGTGTGTGTGTGTGTCTACACATACATTCTGTCTCATGCTTGTATGCTCCAAGGGTGAGTTGTCTCGACGTGGTTAGTAGCTGCTGCATCATGGCTGTAGGATCCTGGAAGATCTGAAATAAAAATGACAATGTCAGGTGCCGCTATCCCATTCTCATACAATTCTAAATTTAATAAAGTTGTAGATGTGTGGAAACTTTGAAAGTGATATGTGCTTTATGTATTCACCATTTATTTATGGTGGAGAGATTAAATATTAGTATAAAGTAATTAATAGGCCTTCCATTGTCACAGTAAAGGAACATAGAAATTGATGCAGTGCAGTAACGCTTGCCATGAGCTGCAGCAAGAAAGCAGACATACCATTTCATCATAGAACTCAGAGACAACGGTCTTTTTAGGCATGGCACTGGAGTCTGACTGGAACAGCTTCAACAGATGGTACAAAGTCACCTGAGACCAAGCAGACACAGGTACAAGTCAATATAAGCATACATACAAGGAGATAAAGTTTAAAAGTCCTGCATCACACTGCCTATTAAATAGTTAGGCTCTCACAGGTCTCTCATTGGGGTCAATGAAGAAGATCTTGATGATGATTTCAAACTCCCCCCAGCCCGTCTCTGTAATCTCATATGGAGGCTTAGTCACCACTGGAAGACAGAGAAACACAGTGAGCCACTATACGCTGGTGTACTTGACTTCCATTCATATTTTCTTCTTAGTTTTGTTGCATTTCTCACATTTAATAATTAATATAATTAAGTAGAATCCAGAGTAAACAATGCATCCCCTCTGACAAGAAAAACAGATACATTCAAAAGGCAGTTATTGTATTATTATGTAAATGACTACTCACCTCTCAGTGGGTTACCATAGCTCTCGTGTAGCTTAAACTGGATCTTTTTCACATAGGCAGACATATCCTGGAAGAACAATGCTGTGTATAAATTTAAACATTTAAAAAGTAAAAACCTGGACAGTAGAAGTGGTTGGCCAGTATCTTTCCAACTAAGTAATTAGTCAACATAAATGGGAGTATTGCAAAAGCCTGTAAATGACCTGGACGTCTAACCTCATTTCTGTAAGGCTTCACATAGACAGACCACTGATGTGTGTGTCCATCCTCCTCTCTCTTTTTCCCAAAGTAACGGGCAACGTTCCCAAACACGATGGGCTTCACGATGGTTATTCCCTGCAAAAAAACAAAGGGAAGACATTTAACCTTATGGATGTGTTCCTGTTAAAATACTCCAAAACACATATACACAACTACAACATATGACCGTGGTAAACGATACATTCATTCTGCCTTATGATCTTAACATGTCTTTGTAATGATGAAACTGCAGTACGAGTTCATCTGTTCCCAGACTGCTTTAGCGTTAACGTTACCTTTACTCGCCCCCCGGAATCTGGACCAAATTCAGTCATTTTTTTGAACATAGTACGTTAGAAAGAGTGAAGTTGATCCAACGGTACACTCTATAGGACTCGTCTTTTTCCACAGCGTGTATCAACATTTAATAAACCTGCCATTAAAGCATTACAATTATGCTTTGCACGACAAGCGTTATCATTTCAAACTAGCCTAACAAGCGCCGGAAGTGACAAGTGTAACGTGTTAAATTGTACGGTAAGAATGCGACATGGACACATTAAGGTTCCGGCAGATGGACGTCAGTTGATGTTGCATGTAATTACATATATAAACCCTAGTTTGCTCTCATCCATCACTTTAATTTTTAACATTGTTAAGCAATTTGATCAAATTAATGTATCTGCATAAAATGGCGGGATAAGGAACCCTTTGCTAGAGAAAACCTTTCTCTACAACTCTGCTTTAACGTAAATCTTATGGGCGCATGAAACTACTTGTTAGGACGGTCAGTTGGTTTGCCTTGGTTAACTTCCAACATATCAAGCTTTATTTAGTTTTTGGAGGTACACTCATGGGCCGAAATTGCACAAAATAAACATTTTATAACACAAGTGTAACATGCACGTCACTATATGCGACAATTAGTTAATGTTGCCTACTAGAGAATGTGTCCATAGTTAATCACTAATACAGCAGGAAAGTACTATTACAATGCATTCAGTCGGTTTACAACTATTTAAAGACATTCTGGATAAGGGCCTTTAATTAGAGAAGTTTTTAAGCATTTTTACTCAGCTGTGTGCACATATTTTAAAACAAACTCCTATTTAATATGATTTTGCAATACATTTTGCCTACAAAATGTTAAATCTCAGCATCTTTTAGATTTTATAGTCACCTGTATAAATTCTTAAAATTATTTAATAGAAAGGATTTTGAAAGAGTTTTCTACGCGAGGCATACTATAATTGGCTTGTAATCAAAAATCTCCTTACCTGATGCCCACTCTGAAAACTAATCAGGTGCAAAATATACAAATGAACGCCACAAAACCAAACTGAATTTAGAAAGGTTTTATTTTTTGGGACCAATAACCATTTCATTACTTTTAGCTATCAAGTGCCTTTCCCTGACAGGAAATATGTGATAAGAACAAGAAATGAAACAAGAATCTAGAAATTATCTAGATATTACCCCAATAGTCTAAAAACCAAAAGTAACAATAATGGATACTCAACTTTTTTTCAATGTCACGTGCCCTGAGAAGTGCATGGCTATGCTGATTACAGTTACAGGCAGACAACTCTCAACTGTAAATTATCACTATAAAGTTTTACATTTTGTCCATTTTACCCCTTTGTGGAGTTTCAGCTTGGGATCACATGGCTAAATTTCTAAACAACTGCTACGGACGATTGAAAAGTAGCTAAAGATCAGGTAATGAGTGAAAATATATCCTACCATTACACCGTGCAAGTCAAATACTGAAAACCCCCAAAAAAAGAGATTCCAGCTTCTTGTGAGTCTTGGTCTGGCTAGATGCAGAAGTCAGCCAGACTTCCTCTGGACTGGACTGTTTTTACTTCTTGCGACGTAGAACTGAAAACACTTACCTTCAGTGCTGTGGAGAGAAGTCAGCACAAAGCAAAGTGACACCTAAGTATTCTTACTGAAAACCTTGCACAAACATGTTCTTATTCTGGCTGATAAGACATCTGTTCAGGATGACATTGAGTGGCGCTGAATTAGTAGTTTGCTCAGATCACAGAGGTCAATGTACATAAGTGTCAAATTTGTAAGGCATCAAGTCCTTATAGGTACACCAGAGGGGGAGCGAGTTATCCCCCTTAAGTGCAAAATGTCCCACAATTCTGTACAAAAACCCAATTTACAATGCTTCATTACTCTTCTACAAGGTTATGGGAGCAAATTGATTAATATAAGTGAATAGAACACTCTTTTTGAAGTATACTGTTAGAATAAGAATACAATCAAGAGCATCATTAGGGTATTAAAAAAGTTTGGATGACGTTACAGTCTGATTCACATCTTTTCATCAAAGTTCAGTGTGATTCCTGTAGGGTCCACAAGCTTTACAATCAAATACTTTTAGACAAGAAATATTTCAGGGGATGGCCATGAATTTGAACCGAGAAGGACAAAAAAAAACAAAACAAAAGAAAAACAAAAGAAAATCATCTTGACAAGGAAACCAATATTTTCCAGTAAGCCAAAAAAACAAAACACTGATTCTTACAGTAAACGGAGTTATTGTGGACCATATAAACAGGACTTGTTCAGTGTTAATATTAATCTCATTTTATCCATATTCCTTTGTTAGGGAGTGCAAAAGGAACAAACTGCAATAGCCTCCCACCCCCCCGCAAGTCAAACCCGCAGGTCAAATAGGTCATCTAGGCCCAATATATTTTTTGTAAATATTGACCATACAGTATAAAACAGACCTGCAACGGCATATTTTGTCTAACCGATAAGCTTAAATACTAAAAACCAAAAGCTCTGTATCCCAAAGTGACAATCACAGTCTATTTCAACAAAAGTGCAAGACATGAACATGGTGGAAGAGAAGACCCATTTCCTTGCATATAATGACAATGTTATGGCGCATTTCCATATTTAGTAAATTGCACATATAGAGCCAGTAGCACTAAATGTGTTAATTTCGTGACATGGTAGTCCTAAAATTAAACATTCAAAACATGTTAGGTGTGGAACAGGCGCAAAAAAAAAAAAAAACATTTACTTGAAATAAATCACCAAATGGGATTGATATTTAAAGGCTGAACAATGCCACCAACCACACTTTCACTACAATGGCAGCTCAATTGGAATACTAAATCAAGTATGACTAGATTTCACATTAACATACATTTCAAAGACAATTTGTATGTTCTTGGTATACTAGCCATTCAGTGTGATTACACACAGACACTACTTTGTGAAGAGTATTTTTTTTTTTTGGTTTACAGTGATTTGTTCAGGGCTGACCAAATTATTCAAAGAGCTGCATGTACAAGTAGACAAGGTATACGTGTCTTCCCATCCACCCATAAATTCACATTGCAAATAAAGTAGATTTGTCTAATTTGTCTTACCTCGTAAATGTTTAATCCATTTGAATAACACAAAACATATGGCAAACCATAGAGCCGCATGCTAATACAGCTAAAACTATATGATCTAATTATAGACCAATTTAATATGAAAAACAGTTTGCATTCCAAAATACACATTTAATATAAATGAGCCAAACATGTAGAGGAATTCACCAAATTCATTGAGAACCTCAGTAAACATTTTTATTACAACACCATCTAGTTTTCAATCAAAGCAGAGACATTTACAAACATTCTAACAAAAATAAATGAAAATGAGAAAAGGGTGGGGAGAACACATCAAATATGTACCCTATAAAAACTAAACTGAATGTACACAGTACAACGAGCCAGGGGAAAAAAGGATGTAATGTTTGTCTTTTGGTTGTGGATGTGAGGGACAATTTATTGTTTCTTTGCAAAAAAAAAAAAAAGAAAAAAAAAAAGCATCACACAGTCATCTTCATGTCAAATAAAACCATAAAAATAAAAGAACTGTTTGGAAAGTTTTTTTTTTTTTTTTCTCTTTCGTCTTTAGTTACCATGAGTATAGATGTTAGGATAACAAAGCCTTACACAGGTCAGGGTCTTCCATCCACTGCTCTTATTCAGGCAGCAAAGATGAACAGACAAGAGAGATGGATAGGTGGAGAGGAGAGATGGAGGAAGAGGTGGTGGTTGTAATCTTGTCCGGTCATGCAGGGTAAGGAGGTGGTGGCGCATTGAAACTCTTTCCCCTTTTCCTTACATCCATCCTTGATCCTCGTAAGCTGAAAGGTGGAACGAAGGGTGGAGTTTGGTTTCGAGGCAGCCCAACAGTGAACACTCCCCCCCTCATCATTCAACTTCTAGACTACACATACATAGTGCACAAGGGGGCTGGGCTCAAATCACCATCACTGAGTCACAAGGTTGTAGTTTGCCCAAGTCCACCGTACATAACAATGTACCTAACAAGTTATTGTTACAAGGGGTGGTCAGCAAAACCTAGTCTCTGAAAACGAGGCACAAATTGTAGAATACCCTTCTAGGACATAAACTTTTTTTTTTTAATGCTCAGTTGACTGTGTGTTGCACCCAACCCTGGCGCAGACAGAAACATTGTCATGCAAACTTGAACAGGAAATATTCATATCAGTGACTACGTTTACATGCACATTAATATCCCACTTTCATTCCGAATTTGATACTGTTCACGTAAACAGCATATTTCGTCAGGATATTCCGAGTTACGCTTTATTTCGAATGTAGCATTTTCTGAATAACAGATGAGCAATGCCAATATTATTCAGGTTTTTAGAAGCATTAAGTATTCAGTGCTTTCCGAAAATGCATCTCAATTGGAAGTTTTACCGCAGTTTGTAAGGTTGGGGTAGAGATGCGTGGCCAAAAGAAAAGCCAACATTCCATAGTTGGTTAAAGGAATAAAAGAGCGAGGCTGTGTACAGTGAAAAAAAGTATTTTACGTTTCGTTAAACAGTATGCACGGCTGCATGTAAACGCATCTATTAACGGTATATTCATTTTCATTAGCGATGTAAACATTTCAGTAGGAATAGTCTTTAATAATTTGTGCATGGCAACGTAGTCAGCAAGTACACACTGGACAAACAATATGCAGTTCAGCCAGTTGAAATATCAGTTTTTTTAAACATTGATTTGAAATTATTTATATGCCGGTTAAATAAATTCATATATAAATGCTTGCATAACAGACAAGAATTGACATTCATATATAAAATATAGTATGCGTTTAGACTCAGGACAGTGAAGTTGGACATTTGTTATACAATTGTCAACAGAGTATAGTAAATTTAAAATTCAGGGTTGGACGTGAGGGAAAATGTTTTTAGAATCTAAATAGCAAAGCTATGCTGGGTTGAACATAATGTATCTTCTTATCCTCTAGCTGAACTGAGCCAATAGTGTGCACTTGGCTTTACAGGCTAAGTTCTGCAATGTGGCATTTTGTCTGTTTTGTGTAACTTGCAAAAAACATGAAGTCTAGAAATTGGTCATAAATATTCCTATCACCAGTGGTTTTGTAAAAGATTTGCTATGTGTGTTTTAGTTGACTTGCATAAATGTGTATAGATATTATTTGGTTGTGTTAAGTTTATATTGAAGTTTGTATGTTCTGAGACGTTTAGTTATATTAGCCCAAAAGCCTGCTTACAACATATTATTGTGCACACGTGTACTCCCGTAATACTGTATGATTATTATTGGGGTGCTCATAATGGCTGTGTAAGGTTGACCTATGTTTGAGTTACTAAGATTACAGCAGCAAGGAGCTTGTTTCATCTATTATGGAGCTGACGCGGATGTTATGGTTATAAGAGGCTAGCTAATTAAGTAGAAGTTAGCATGTACTAGCCTTAATATTCCCAGGTCCCTTCTACAAAATATATATTTGAAGGTGGGCAATGTTTTTTATTAAATTGTTTAATTTAAAATGGGAAATTAATGTGTGTACGTTAAACAAATATACACTATCAGATTGAATTATATCGCAACGCACCAAATTGTTTTAACATTGAATCCAACTGAATCGTTCCAGATTAAATTGTATCATCCCTGAACTGCATTGTAGCCCATACATCTAGATACAGATCTAATCCTCTTATAGGGGAAAGATGCACACCCCTAGTAGTTGTATTTAATATCTTAACTACAAATGTAAGAAGAAATTATTTCCCCGTGTACTAGCTACTTCTCACAACCATAGCAAAATGGACCCTATGTTTGTCCTTTAGCTATTTCAAGAATACAATTTTCCTTTCAACCAACTGGTAATGGTAGGGATTAGGTACAGAGCTAAAAACTAAAGACTGAAAACTTTAACCACTGTGACACATCACATAGAAACACTGCATGATTGGTTGTCACACAACCAAATTTTTCAGGAAATTAAGAAATATAGGAGTAAGAGACACAGAAAGGACAAAAAGAGCGATAGATAAACACACAAAACTATGAAGAGGTAGGAAGGTTTCTGATTCAGATACACTTTTCCAGAACCACCCAGTGATATGGTTGCCATAATACACATACATTTATAACATGTAATATATATATATATATTATGCCAGCCAATAAGCTGCAATATTTTGCACTTAAAACTGAGAAGGACAAATTCAAGCATGCAAGGTACCGCAAACTGGAAAAGCAGGCTCTTTAACATAATTATAAATGGCAGTTAGACTACCAACAATGATCTACTCAATAGATTACATTTCTCTTAACAGAAATGGTAAATTTATCAAATTAAATGACCGTTCTGATAACAATTTTGAATTTTGCCAGGTTTTCTATTAATTTTAAGTCTAATTTATTAGGCCTAGGCAATGTAAAGTTTTGCTTCAAAGTGAATTAAAACTGATATCTGCACAAAAGGCAGATACAGACATGCCAAATAAGTACAGATGATTTGACATGGTTCAAAGATTCAAATGAATATTGAAACATTGACCTATTGCTATGTTTTTTGCTGTAAAAAAAGAATTTTACACGATGCATAGCTACAGACAAAACAGTATAACGGACCATAACAATATTTTACAAAACACAGTAGTCAAACTCAATGTACTCTTTGTCACACTATTATTTAAAAGTGACCATAACATCCAGTATAAGTGGGAGGGGGCATGACTGAACTTTTGTTAACTGTGAAATTACATCCAAATATCAGAACAACTTATGTCTACATTCATTATAGAATATTGTAGTTCATAGAAAATATTAAAATATACTGCGTGGTGCCAGACAGAGCTAAACCAGGGTCAAACAGTCCATGAATTACTCTGAGACCTCCAACTTGTTTATCGGTTACAAAACAGCCTCAGATGTGAAACTTTCCATTTTAAAAATCCTATTTTGACAGAATACATTTGGGCTTTTTTTTTTATTTTTTATAAATAGATGCTGCCATAACTACATAGCTAAGCTATTGAATAATAACCTGGTAACTAAACAAAAATAAAGCATTACAACTGTCTACGATAGTTCTACCCAAGACAAATTAAGTACAATTTGTAATCTCTTATGGTATCAGAATGGCATGAACACCAACACCACGAAAAAAACAACAAAAAAACGTTATTGATACGGCTAATTCTAATAGTCTGCTCATAGGCCATCTTTCAGAGTCATGCCTATTCATTTATGCATTTATGCATTTAATCCTCCCGGTTATTTAAATGTGTATGACTGCTTATTGCTGACTTGTAACAAAGACTCTGCTTGACCCTGGTTTTACCTGATCATATAGTATGCTTTATTGAAAAGGACTGTGATCCCCAGCAAACATGCACCTGCAGACAGACTGAAGAGGTAGGAAAAAAGTTTCGGCCTGGTGCTCATTCCCCCATGGCAATATGTACAGATAACAGTTTTAAAGCTTATCCGTGGACATAATAAAATAGCCAATCTATCATCATGATTAAAAGCAATATGCTTAGTTCTTTTTTTTAATGACAATGCTCTAAGATATCAGACTGAATGCAAAGGCGGATTTTATATAGATAGAAACATTAAGGTAAAAGATACTCAAGTGCATTTTTGGCACCTACAAATTACCCAAAGTGATTAGGCCCTGTGCCCACTGGGGAACTGTGTTAGGAGACTGCGGTGATTGCAGTTGCAATGCTACTATTGAAAGCAATGCTTGTTTGAAAAAGGTGTTTACATTTAGCTGTTGTCAGTCAGAAAAAGTAGAAACGCAATGCTGTAGGTGAAAGGAAACAAAATAACCAAAAACATTTTTAAAAGTCATCTTTTGTAAAGAAGTTCCCAGTGGAAATAAAGCCTAACTTTTTAGTAAAAACTGTTGGTATAGGATAGTATTTATGTTTCGCCTGCTTTCAGAATTCAGCAACCCCACAAGGAAAACCACCCCAGCTAATATTTCTCGGTATGAGAGAAGCTTAAGACAGTGCATATATAATTAATGTGTTTTATAGTATGTATAGAGCCACTATATTAAGACATTAAGGTCTTAAATGTGAATATAGTTTATGTCTAAAAGCTAATGTACAATTATGAGAAATATTATTTGGGGTGATGCGCAAAAGTATGGGTCCATGTAACCTACTAGACTACTCTATAAGGACTACTTTAGTCAACACCACAGACATCTTAAGTTTTTCGGCAGACATGAGAACGACACAAAATAGATCAAACCAGATAAGTCAACAATAGTTCCCAAACTTTACAAAAGTGCAAGTGACGCAATAGAAGAAAGCATCTTCCTACCAAGATTGCAAAATTATTTTTGAAACCCTAACACTGAGCCAGACGATCAGACTAAATAATGTTTACTTCAAATAATTTGAAAGCAACAGATCATTGACAATATGGCATCAATATTATTGTGCACAAGGTGGTGTTATAGTTTTGGATAAATTAATCTACAACTAATCAAGAACATGACTTAACATCCGCAATGTCAGCAAAACACAATGCTATGAGCCAAAATACTCAATACTTGCATAATCTCCTGCCAATCTAGGACGATTTGTTATTTAAAAAACACTGTAGCCTCATTGGATCTCATTTCAGGGTACATACAAGCGTCTTCCAAAAAACAAATCTTAAAATGTAGATTTCTACTGTGTATCAGTCAATGTAAAATAACAATTAGCATATGATCATGAATCTGCTGCATTGACAATAAAAATTGTTCAGTTTTCATGTGATGTATACCTTCAATATTATTTACAAGTACTCACAGATCAAATACAGGTTAACTGAATCTGACAAATTAACTAAAACAAATTGATGGCAAAAACTTCAAATCTGAAAACATTTTTTGATCCTAGCTTTCATTTTTTTTATTCAATGTTGACATGTAATTTACTCTTTCAGTTACATCTGTAAGATACTGAAATTAATTACGCACTGATCCTTAATATATACACCTAGTGCAAATATGGCGCAATAACATTGCCAAAATAATCTGTCCAAAAATCTGCAGATCAACACTGATAAATAAATGTGTACCTTCTCTTCATTATAAACACAACAATATTTATGTATTCAACTTTTAAACTGAAATGGGACTCCTATACAAAAATACTGTGAGTAGAACATTTACAAAGTGTAGATTAGTCAATTATCGACAAGTTGAACATTGCCATTTTTTTTCTTCCGAAAAAAATTCAATCCAATTTGAATTTGCCACACAAAATGCTGAATCTGTAATAAATACTGAAAATGATTGGGGAACTTTGACATCTGAAACTTGCCAATCCGTCAAGGCACTACTGTTACAAGCACACCGAAACCAACTCAGCAGTCACAGTGCACTTGAATTAAACTCACACATAATGAAATGGCAATTCATTATTGAATCTTAATATTCAAGCCAGAAACTCTTTGGTCCACTAGTCATAGCTGCTGGTACAAAAAAAAAACTTTTGATAATTTCCACTTTTTATGAGCCACACGGATAGATAAAAGTTTAGCAAAAGGTGTATTTACAGAGTCCCAAAACTGCAAAAAAGGAAGAACTAGCACAAAACTGTACCAAACACAACAGAGCTGGTACTGCTTTCTTGCCATATGTTCTATAACACATTTTGAAATGATTTGGAAGAACTTAAAAAGTGGCCAACAAAGTTTGCAAATCACCAGCCTCAGAAGCATGTAGACCAAAAAGTAATGTATCCACAAAGTCAAGTTCCATTAACTATCAGTGTGTTTTTTGAGAGAACCACAGTATTGATAAAACTCTTACAAACCCTTCTTTGCAATGCATTATGTTGAATACATTGTCTGAAATCTCAGATACACAACACAGCTGTGATTACCAATTATGAGATTTTAGGAGAAGTAAACTTACCTTACACCTACCTGAAATCAAAGTACAGAGTTTTAGAAGTCTTTCCATTGCTTACCTCGTCTCTCCTTTTCCCCTTGCTCATATATTTATGAATGGACATTTAAATGAAGGAATGTCATTCTTTACCGTTTAATGATTCATGGCCTATATGTGACAGTACTCATGACGACGGATACAACATTACTTAGATAATTTATTATTCTGGGCGTAAACATACCACGCCCTCTGTAGATTAAATGTTGACCAAATATGTCATGGGCACAGAAAATATTAAACTTTACTGAAACCTTTAATCTGATTAAGAAGAGAGGAGATAAGCAATCAAAGCAGACTTTTTCAAACACATCTTCTGCCATGTAGTTTAGGCTATTTGAGCCTGAACTGGACTGGTCCAGGTCTAAAGAATGTAGTGATAAAGAAGACAAAGAGTTTATGGTGAATAAAATACCATGGGAAACGTTGTACCCACCTCCCTTCTCGCCTAGCGGTGTCTGTACTCCCTCTCCCTCTCCCGGTCTCGGTCCCGGTCCCTCTCCCGATGACGGTCCCGCTCCCGGCTGCGTTCTCGGTAATAATCCTCATGCCGGTCACGACTGCGGGACTTGTGACGCCGGCTCTTTTCTCTAGAGCGGCTGTGGTCTCGTTCCCTGGAACGTTCTCGCCTGGCATGGACAAGCATCATTGGACTGTGTACAAGGGTTTCAAAGTTTCAAATATCAACTCTTACCAGGGCCAATTCCCATTTGGAAAAAATAATTAATATACAGTCAAAATTACAGTATAAAACCACATAAAATGAAATATAAAATAGTCCATACATCTTTAAATCCGGCAGACATAATTTTTTAAATCTTTGTGCTAAGTCCAAAATATATGTGACAGGTGGTTTATGTCTCTTTTTAGCATAGCTTGAAAACACCTTCAGTGTCACATTTAATGGCTACTGCGCAAAATCTTACCTGGAAGCGGAACCGTAGCTTTTTGACTCAATGCCATGAAGACAGTCCTGCAGGGAACTGATGAGGACCTTACAGCGGTCGTCTGCTGACACTTTGGACTGCTTAATCAGACTAATCGCTGTCACCAAGGTCTCTATAGCACTTCCATAGTCGGCTAAAGAGAACACAAGGTTGCATTAAGCTTTAATTGGCTTATAACTTTTGTCTTGTTGGCTTAAAATCTGAGTATAAGTACTTTTGGTTGTATGCATCCTATATTATGTTTGTTACCTGCACTGGCGTCAGACACTGCTCGAGATATGGCACTAGAGGAGATGGCTCTGTTTCTGTTCATGATCTCCTCAAACTCTGCCTCACTCAGAGGGGTCCGTGACGCCTCCATCTCCCTACAAATATACACAAGGGTCATAGCATGTGAATTATGGACTTTGCAACCAATAACTTTAAAGTATAAATCAGCAACCTACTGTGCAAGTCCAGAATGTTTGCACTTGATAAAAATAGCAACACTTTGTGCTAATATATTGATAACATATTGTGACAGAACATTATATGAATTACAGTTTTGATTATTTGTTACACACCAAACACCCATTCTTACCGGCCTCCAGGACCATAGTCCCCTCTTTCATATGGTGGCGGGCGTCCGTATGGGTCGTTTGGTCCAGGGGGGCCTCGGCTGTCGTTTGGGGGCATGTTGTTGTTGCCAGGTGGGGGGAAAAAGGCAGGGTTGACATGGGGTGCTGGTAGTGGTCCACCTGGGGGAGGACCTGGCATGTGTGGAGGTGGCGCCAAAGCCATGGGGGGCCCGATGGGGCCAGGGGGTCGTGGAGGAAAGGGTCCTGGGGGTGGTGGGCCCTGTTGAGGGGGTGGGGGACCAGGTGGAGGGCCATAACCTGGAGGAGGTGGACCTGGGGGCAGGGGTCCCATTGGAGGCTGGCCAAACTGACCAGGGAAGAGAACTGGGGGAGGAGGCCTGTCCCCACGATTTGGAGGGCCAGCGAGGGGAGGGGGGAGGCCCTGGCCAGGAGGTGGAGGCCCTGGAGGACCAGGTGGACCGGGAGGAGGACGTGGGGGGCCCTGCATTCCACCTAAAAGAGAACACAAGGGACAAAACAGAAGTACATAAGACAAAGTAAGATCTAGTAAACTCTCTTTTGTTTATGTTATAGCAGGTAGAGTTCTCCCCAAAACATTAAGAGTATCATGGAAAATACTAACTACTAATAATTATGCTGGTAAGACATCACTAAGACTTTTCTAATTAAAATAAAATTGGCCAGTTTAAACATAAAAGATAGTGGCTCTGCCAATTCATTGGTCAAGCTCTAAATTGATATCCTGCAGTAGCCAGTATTTTCCATGACTAAATACTCAAATGTAGATACCCATAGGTATTTATTAAAGCTGCAGTGTGTAGTACACCAAAAAAAAAAATGAAGTAGAGTGAGACCTCTTCCTGCAGCTCACCCTCTCCCGTTTGTTGCATGGGCAATGCCTGTACGTAACAGCCAATGTCCTGTGATTGACCAGGACATTGAGGTGGCTAGATATTTCGATGCCGACTTCAGAGCAAAGAAAAGGTTCAGACATTTTCAATCCAATTTCTTTCTTTTTTTTTTTAACACATGGACTGTTTTGACCAACAATGGCAAAAAATAAAGTGCATACCACAGCAACACAAACAGATAAGGCAGAGCAAGCCATAGCTACCAGGAACAACAAATGCTATAAGGCCACTAAGTAACGCTGCAAATTAAATCAGAAGGCAACAGAACAGATGATGAGATTCACTCATAGCAATTTAATTCAAGCAGGCTTTTTTTAAAACCAGGTGCCCCGCAGGCCCGGACTCTTTTTCCATCAACACTTAAACTGAGAGGGTACATTGCTAAAGTTGTCAAGAGCCCCAAGACTTCAGCATGGCAAGCTTACATATATTTGATATACTGTATATACTTCAGTAGCAACAATATTATTTCTATATAAGGGCCACTCGTGAGATGTTATCATGAAGCGCCATGAAGGAATTTAAAAGGAAGTGTTGATTGTTGATCATTGAGCCATTACACAGGATAGAAGAGCAGCAGAGGTACAGAAGCACTATTGTATTCTGACTAGATTTAGTTTAGGGATGTACCGATCAAATACTGGTATTGGGTCGATGCTGACTCAAATAGCTACAGATATCGATAAAATGGTATTCAATTCTATGTACTCACACACACACACAGTTTATTTGATGCTTAGGTTTTGACCAATTAATTGGTAAATGTAAAAAGTTCACAATTCAATTGTAGATCCTGGTCTTGTTGATGCTTGTTAATCAATTTGCTGGTATACTATTTATTGTTTAATAATTAAAATCTGTAAATATCTTTTGTCTTCATCAGTTTTAGATGATACAATTTTTATAGATATTTTGTTAGAATGTGAATTTTTTTAAATGAACTGACCTCAAAAGAACTTTGAGTCTTATGTAGGGCTAGGGCTGGGACGATTCGTTGACGCCATTGATAACGTAAATGCGTTGACGCGTAACGTCTAAAAATAACATGGCTGCCTCCAGCAACAGCGCAAGTATGGTTTCCACGCACCAACACATTGAGGAAAAAGGTTTGCACATGTTCTTCTAAAGTGTGGGAGTACTTTACTGCTAATGCCAACAACGCAGTAGTCTGTAGACGTATAAAAAAATTGTCAGGTTTAAATTGTGCTCCAACTCAAAAACTGCACTTACAGCAATTACTGTTATTTTATTTTAAAGTTTTTTTTATTTGTGTATTCCTCCTGAAAGGGACTTGCAATGTGGATTTGTTTTGTTGGATTTATTTCATATAAATCTTTTTTTTTTTGTGAGATTAGAGGGAGAAGAGCTTATTCATTTTTTTACCTATTACTTAAAAAAAATAAAGTACAAATACAGGATACTCTTTTTGCACGTGCTCTGTTTACTCTAAGTTTCTATTTTTCATTTATATACATACATTTTAATAATTAGAGATTTGACCCTTACTGAAATTTGTTTTGTGTAAATTTGTAATAATTGCACAATGGGAAAATAATCGCTAGATTAATCTTAAAAAAAAAACACAAACATTTGGGACAGCCCTATGTAGGATAGTTTATGGGACTTCAAGAGCTTTGTGAGAAATTCAGATGTTTTTGGGGCAGTCAATCTGGCTGTTTCAATGACCTAACTCCTACCAATAAACAGCTGAGGGTTAGGATAAAAGGTGATCAATCTAGTCAATCAGATCAATCGAGGTGTTTCACCTCTGCCACGCCAGCTCCCGTTCCTGCCCCCCGGCGGAAAGGGATTGAAACTCATATCCATCAGAGGGCCATCTTGGTGCCTAATCAGATCTGGTCTCATCCCTGGGCCTAATGGGGAAGAAAGCAAACCAATCACAACTCTTCCCTTCATAAACTTCCCCCTACTAACTGAAGGCCTGTCACAGCCCAGAAGCACGAGGCACCAGCCACTAAGCAAAGGAAGGGATGTGAAAAAAGCTGAGATGAAGGGGATAAAAGACGCAAAAATGAGAAAAACTTGCCGCTCTATTTTCTCCCACTGTGTGTTAGGCGGCCAATCCAAGATTTGCAAATTTAAGATAGGTAGCTTGCCAAATAAAGCTTTGAGCAGACTGCTTCTCATGAATGGTGTTGGAAATTATCAGTAAGCAGAAAATTGCAGCCAGGGAAGGATTATTTGTTCAACTGGAGGTGAAGAGGGACAACAAAACAACAAACCAAATGGGGAGGGGAACATGCAAAGACACAGCCTTGCCAATAGAGATTTCATGGGTGAAAGATCCCTCACAAGCAACACACACTACCATAGACTAGCACTGGCTCCATGCAGGTGTGAGAACTAGCAAAGCTTGGACTCTGCTAACAGAAAGCAGAATTTCACTTAATCTCATACTGCGTTTTTCAAGACGTGTGTCACACTTAAGTGATTAGTTTCATCTGTTTTTTTTATTATTATTATAAACAAAATAATCACTATATGGATGAAAAAAACTGAAAACAAAAACATAAACATAAAATTCAAAATATGAAGACATTTTTTTAAATCTAAATCGGAAATCGACTGATCCTTACACCTCAACCAAGGTGAGCATGACCAACACCAGCAGTGATTCCAATAAACTGATCCATGCACATTTTAAATCACACATGTTGTAGTGAGCCAACAGTATGATTTATAATGTTCGCAGAATTTGCTTTGACTGCAGAGACTGGAAATTAATTGCATCTGTTTGAGAATTAAAATATAATCCAGCTGGTTTTCCAGTAGGTCCAATAAGTTGACTAACCTGACAACATTCTAATAACTGCAGGTTACCTCCTGACTCAGGCTATACACACACAAATTATATATATATATATATATATATATATATATATATATATATATATATATATATATATATATTACACACACACACACACACACACACACACCTATTCAGTAGTAGTGTAAAAGTAGTACATACTGTCAAATCAAATCCAATCTGATTTCAGTTTTTTATTTTTTAAATAAAATCTTTTACCTTAGTAAACTGAGAGAGGATTTGTTCCTACCATAATGGCACAAAGACTTGTTAAACTAACCAGGGAAATGTGGTGGCGGTCCTCCAGGCCCAACAGGACCAGGGAAGCGGTCTCCACCGGGACCAGGTGGTCCAGGGAACCTGCCTCTGCCTCGACCCATGGGGAAACCCCCACGGAGGCCAGCGCCAGGGGGACCAGCTTTACCTTCCCCAGACATCTGGCCTGACTGGGTACCTGTGAAATGAAGAGACAACAGTATCTCATTTTTCGATTTAATATGCAATAAATAGTAAGTGTTAATTGTGTGCAGATTTAAAACAAGACTGGTTCATTAACTGAAGAAAATACATGTAATACTGTAAGTGTATGTGACAGTATGTCAGATATATGTTCATGTATCTAATGTTGTCCATTTTGCTGCTGTGCAAGTGCATTCAGGAGACTAACTAATGTGCCACAGCATTTGCAAATATCTATCATATACATGACCTCTTTAACACCAGCACCGCCAGACACTTTCGGGGGTACTATAACCGCCAGACCCGACACCTAAAGCTTGATTTATGGTTCTGCATTAAATCTACACAGTAGGTAAGTACATAGTTACATATAGGTTGCGTACATTGGGACCCTAAGCAGTAGCCTGATGTGCACCTCGCCAGAAACATAACTGCCAATTGTGGCTATACGCATCAAAACAAGTGTAATTGGTCTGCTTGGCTTGGTAGAGTCGCATTTCTCTCTGTTCATTTCCATGTGCTCCTTTTCCATGAACAACATGAAATCAAGGAGGATTAACTTTTCCTGTTACAGCTTTCCAACCAAGTTCAGAAAGCACAGGGGAGACACTTTGTTTCTCTGTCTCTTTCCGAAGCTTGCCTCCACTCATCACCCTGCTGTGGCCACTTATCTAACCCGCGATCAAACTTTGCAGTCCATTTTGAGGCAATGAGAATCCCATTCAGTTAACATAACTGCCTCTATTGCTGCCACAAAAGTTTTATAATATCTCTGGGGTAAAAAACTAAACACAAGCACTTAACTGCCCAGGAGTTTGGGTAACAGCTGAGCGTTTCATGTAACAACAATAAGTCCCTTTGGTGTTTCTTTTCTTGCTAGCTTTCTCAGTGAAATGAAACTGCCTTCAAGTGTGGTTGGAAATTTCAAGATTTATAAACGATTTGACGGAAAACAATATTTTTAAAACATGTAGTCTATTTGTGCTATATTGGGTAGGTAAATAACAGGTCATCACACAAATAGGCCATGCGATTGACACTCACACCACGCGCATCACTGGATACATTTTCCTGGTCTGAATGAGCCTAAAAGACCATCTATATTCTTTTTTCTGGCTGATGGGCACATCGTCCCTAAGCCTGCAACCCTCTCCATCTCTATAGCGCTGCCTTAATCTCTATAGCAAAAGGACACCGGCAGCCCCCATACAAAACAGTTAGTCTAACAGCTTGATCTGATGCTGTTGTAAATTGTAAGCATTGTATAACTTGCGGCATAAAACATAAAGGGCATGAACCAAATGCTAAAACACCAATTTCAGCATTTTTTAGGCAAGTAAACTTAATGTTAAATATAACCAAGGTGCAAATGATTACACTATTACATTTTGTTTAAATGTCTAGCGTGTGTGTCTGTGTGCAGTGTCTTTCAGTTCAACAGTCAACACACAACTTGCCATCTGATCGCCCACTTCCACACCAACCTATAAAATAATACAATTTAGAAACATTAGTGTTTTGTTCAAATAAATCACATAAATATCATTCCTGATTTTATTCTAGCGTATAGTGCACAAACAGGACCACTGTGTTGAGACAAGTTTTATAGTCTGATGGATTAGTTTTGCTTACATTTATTATATTTTATACATTCAAAATGATTAATATGGTAGGCCTAGATACATTAATGTGATTGTAAGTGCATGTGGGTGAAAAATGTCACTTAAATGAGTTTCTATGTTCTACTCATTGTCTCATTGCGCTGTATGGCCGTCATATAAATACGTTTATTTGGCTGCTGGGGGAGAGTACCAACGTTAATCGCCGTTGCTCCTGGCGGCTGATTGGGGGTGTTTGTTGAAAAATGCCACCAAAAAGCCAACTGTTTGATTTTCTAAACGTTAAGTCTTTCACTATGACAATATGGGCAAGTGCTGAATAGGTATTTACAAAGTCAGGACAGAGAGGAGACATGGCAATAACAGTGACGGAATAATTTTCATCTTTGTATCAAAACGTTCAATGGTGTCGGCTCTGGCGGTTCTAGTGTTAAACCAGCATGGTTAACTTTTGCTGAGTTCATTTTAAAATATATTGATGTCAAGTGTGCATTTATCCTACTTACTTTTACGTGACTGCATCTCAAACTGGCTGAGGGATTGTTTGTTGCACGGCGTGACAATGGGATTCTGACCATGAAGCTCCCTCTTTGACAGCAGCTCCATTAACTTCCTGGACGATGCCTCCGAGGCCACACACACGAGTGCAAACCTGCAAGATTAATGCAGAGAATATACGCAATCGCATGTATTAAAAGAAAGTAAAAAACAGATAGAATATAAATAAAATAAACCTATAAATTGTTTTTAAAGCACAAGTTGCAATGCCATTTTTAGAATAGACTTTTATGCAATAAACATTGTGAAATTTAACAATAACTTACTATGTATATCTTCAGTCAATTGGAAACATGATAATTTGTCATTAAAGTAAAAAAGGAAAAAAACATTTGCCAACAATGCTGAGGGCAGACGCTTAGCAGCACTGCAGTGTTGCCTGGAAGGCACTATGAATAGACAACGGTTAGGTGCATTGAAGACAACTGTTGCAGCGCTGCCTTGAAGGCTTGGTTGGGGGCCTAAAACACCTTTGAGCCAGCTTAGCAGACAGAGCAGAGAGGGCTTGGCAGTCCACTAACTTTTTTCTTTCTAATATAACTAATATAAGCTGCTCTGTTTAGGCTACAAAATGTGCATGCAGGCTGAAATTCAACTGCATGGTTTTGTCGGGATTAAGCTATAAACAGAATGAAAACTCCGCTAGCTGCAATGGTAAACACCAAGAATACGGTAAAAGCACATTTAGCTTTTTGTTAACAATGCAAATATTGTCAACATAACTCACTGGAAATCCAAAATACTTCCACATCTGCAACTTCAGTGAAAGAAGGGGTGGGGGGGGGAATCAGGTTTTGTCGATGGGTCTCCTGCATGCAGTGGTCATGCTAATGTTTGAAGGACTGTAGCTAGATTACAGGACGTTGACTTGCAGCATTTCAACACGTTCTTTCCCCTGACATGGCCACCGGACCGACATGGGGGTGTGGCAGAATTGAAAATATTTTTTTTATTCAAAATGTGGACCAAGCCTTAAACATTTCTGCCCACATGTAATTTCACAAACTACAGACCATCACTGCATCAGATCTAAAAGGACATGTGTCGAAAATAACACAAAATTAAAAATTTAGATAAAAATGTTTATTTTAAGAGTTAGTGTCATTCACATAAAGTGAATAAAAATCCTGAGCACAAAACAAAATGGATACATTTTTACTTCTGCCAACGATATATTAAGAGTCAATGTATATTTGTATATTGCAATAACATAATCCTACATTGAATCATTGTGAAAACAAACATTCCAGTATGATTTTTTCCATGTTGACATTAGTTGTTTGTGTATATTTGTTAAAAACATTGCTTTGTTTAGCTTTTCATGTAGCAGAGACCACACATTGCACGCTCGCTTTTAAGGAGGAATTTTTAGGTGGAAGTTCAATGACTGGTTAAACCTAGTGCATCAAAAACAAATCCCATGTGGACTTTTTAATTTATTTGTTTTAAAAGAGAAATTCGGCACCAGGCCCCAGTACTTTAAGCTCTGCTTAGTTAAAGCTGCATTCCTTTAATAGGATTGGTAGGTAAAATCAATTGACGCGAAAATATGAAACCGCATGCAAGTTTCCAAATTAATTTTTTCTCTTCTTGCGGCCGCATGCCGGAGATCCGGCGCCGTGCCGGAATACTTTAAGCCCTGTTGCTATGTCCCTGTCCATCATTAACCATAACAGTCTCTTCAAAGCCCTATGACTAGATATGGATAAAATTGCCCCCATCCAACATAAAGTTCAACTCATGATTCTCAACATGTACCAAGAATTATCCTAGCAGGCTGCGATTTAGGCCAATGACGTCCCACATAGAAAATAAAGATCTTACCCTTTTGACTGGCCATTGGCTCTGTTTTCAAAGAACTTGATCTCCAGCACATCCGTGATGCCTACTGAGCGAATAGCTTCTGTCAGGTCCTCGTCTGTCGTCCACTGCACAAGAGAAGATAGCACCATCAGTATATATTTATATTTGATAATTATGTAATGTTTCACAACTTGCATACAAAGCATGGGTCTACATTTGGCATGGCACAAGAATGGCACAACCTTGTTCACTGGTCTTTGATGACTTTACCTTAAAGAAAATGTTAATAATTTGTAGTTATGCTCTTAAAATGGAGTTTTTTCAATATTTTCCTCCACATAGCCTAGCCTGAACAGAATTCTGATACCCACCCATGTGAGGTTTCCTATGTACAAGGCAATCCTTTTGCCTGTGTATGTGTACACCACGTTTGGCTGGGAACTCTTCCCTCCCTCTGAGCCACCTGGTGTAGGCAGTGTGTCCAGGTAGTCGCGGTCTTCTGGAGCATCACCATTGTTGGCTGATGGGGATATAACATCATCATACAGGTCAATCTGTTCGTGGACAGGGTAGTCAGCTTCCTGTTGAGATTGACAGTAAAAGTTCAGTCAAACACATGTGAAGCATTTTGAGCAGTTTCACAAAACTGATTATACCTCCGAGTAAATGTGAGACAGTTGTGCAATGCTATTCAGTACCACCCCCCAATAATGTTTGATTTATCAAAACACAAACACATAGCAGGGGTATAATTTGTGTTGAGTTTACTCATTTGATGTGATTTCAGCAGTAATTGGTAGGACAGGAAAATCTGATGATTTGTCTAATGTGGAAGAAACAATTCAAGAAAAAGCCGTTTATTTTTATTCACCAGGGTTTTTCCTGCATGTAAAGTTTTTGTACCCTCAAAATAGGTTTTAGCCAGCGGTATTGGAACATCACGAGCGCCAAAATGTCTCATTTTCAGCAGCCAGCCTCCCTTTCATCCACAGCCACTACTGGATGTGAACGCTCCTGTATGGCCCCAATGGTATCTCCGTTTGCAGAGTCAAACTGTACTGGACTCTCCTGGTGACCATGTTGCTCTGCAGACTGGCGGAGCAGCGAGAAACCAACTAACGTTAGCTAACTGATTACATTAACAATAAAGATTGCAAGCAAGCGGTTTAGGTTTTAAAACCGTGTTGCAGCTGCAGTGAGGTCCGAGCTAGCGGGTCAGGCTTTTCTGTAGCTACTTAATGTAATACTTGATGTAACGTCACTCTGACAGTCGGTACTTGCGGTAACCGGCATCAGAAACAGACGTCCAGCTATGTGCATGTATGCACAAGTGTGTTTATGTTGCATGGAGGTTTTCTAAGAACTGTGCTTACTACACAAAATGTGTAGTAAGTTTTTGTTGGCCCTGGGATGACGAGGTCCTTAAGCTCAAACCCTGGTTACCTGCCACTAGAATTTTGTATTTTCCTTGACATGAAGGAATTAACTGTTTCTCTTCCCACCATAAAGACATGCATGCTAGGTAACTAGGACTACAGTTGAAAATGTGTACAAGCACAATTAACACTGGCACATTTACAGAAATGTTGATTAATGTGCATTGTCCTAATTAAATAAATATAAAAAGCTGCCTGTGTGATGCAGTCACCTCATAAAATTAAACAACCAAAGTCATTTAAAATAAAAAATAAAAAAAATAGTGAATAGAGATTGCGATTTTATAACGATTATTTGTGCAGGCCCAGTTGGCAGACATGCAAAAATTAACAGATTTTGTGAATTTCACAATAATTTCCAGTGTAGGAAACACGATCAAGCTAACTAATTATAACATAGGCCTTTTGGCTAGGTGGCTGATGATGTGTCATGTTAAAAGTATTTCACACCCTTCTTTCGATTCCCAACCGTTGCATGCGATTCCCACTGTACAAACATTACTCGGTACGGAAAGTTATCTCTGTGATCTAAAGACCTCACAATGCCTTGCATTTCTCAGTTCCGCTTACTTATTGTTCAGACGTGACATGACAAAAGCACTTCGTTTTCACATGCGGATGGGCAAAGGTGAATAGAGGGGAAATTAGCATCATTAAATTAAGATAAAATCAACCGGATATAAAAAATGCACTGCAGCTGATGTTAACTGAATGCAGGTAGAACAGGGTATAAGAGAAATCAAAGTTATTGTGTTACTTTATTTCAGTGTTCTCTGACGTTCCCAATTATAGATTGGGACATGTAGTGTCACATGGGGACATGTAGTCATTGAGAAGGTCATGTCAGGATTGAAGGATGCTACTAGTCTGGTTTAATGGATGTTGAGTGCTGGGATAAAGGCCGACATGTCTCTCTTCTCTCCCCTTTCGCTATCTATTTTTCAAGGGGACCATCGCTGCGCTCCGGACAGAGCAGTTGTGAGTGGTTTGAAGAAACACAAACAAGCCAGAGCATTTTCCCCTATTCGTGAATAGATAAGCAGTGTGGCTACTCCAGCGCCAATGAGAAGTGTCGCAATGCAAGGATAGCATAAGCTGGCTGGCTGCACCGTGCATCATACTACACTGGGAGTGTCAGAAAAAGAGCGTTATGATTGCAGATTTAGTTGATTTGGTCAATTTTCCTGGATATTTGTGATTCTACCATATAAGTAAGTAGTGTACGTAGTAAAAAAAAAAAATTTTAAAAACGTAAATTTAGTCAAGTTATAAACAGCATGGATCAAAGATGATGTGATACAATCAGGAGTCTGCACAGTGTGTTTATTTTAAAAACTGCCTGGATGCTCTAGCTGTTTCACTTCCCTCCTTGCCTGTGCAATGCCTGTAGACCTAGCAAATAGTTTTAGCAGAGCAGATAGCCAATTCAGGGCAGCGCTGCATCGTGTCTGGTAGAATCACAAGCATTGCATCGAGTGGTTGTGATTGCACAGCGCAGACGAACTTTGTGAAATGTAGGGGTTAGGCAGCCTACGCCACATAAGTACCCGATCAAGGCAATGGTAGACCAGCAACTCCCCTGTTCTGCCAGGTAAAATTAGTTGTTGTCATAGGATGGCTGATTGCTTTGAAGAGAGCATAGATAACTGCTTTAGTTCACCATTGGAGAGGGCTGCCTGGAGGCAAGTTGGAATGGTGAAAATGTTCGTAGTACAAAACACTCATACAATATCAATCTTTTTAGGCAGGCAATTTTAAGGTTGCTGCTGTCCTTACTGGTCCAGTCAACAAAACGTAGACTGCTTAGCTTCCATGTCTGTAGTCCTGCCTGCTTTCCAAACCGACGATAGATAACTACCTCATAGAACCCCACTTAAAATGTATCCAAACAATCCCTTTAATTGATCTAGAATTAATAAAGTGATGCTTGTCCTAACTTTTGATATACTAGTACTTTTATGTTGCAGCATGAAGTATATCCGTGACTAACTTTCTAATACAGCTTCCCGGTTGAGTTTGGGTTTCATTATTGAACTAAAAAAAACTAATTTAAAAGGAAATGACACGCTGTGCGACTTCTGTAACTCTAGCATGAGCAGCTTGGGCAACTTGAGAGTGTACAATGGGTCAACAAAACCTATCCAAAGGGAGGAAGATGTTGGTGGGGATAAAGTTGTCTCTAAATGGTTAAAAAAAAATAATACAACAAACGATTTGCATCCCAGATTTGGTTGTAACATTACGTTACTGAAAAGGGGCGTGTATGGAGAAAGAAAACAACTTTTACCCAGCGGACACATAGTTAAATGCTAAAGTATCACTAACATCAGTCAAAAGCTAATCTGATAAAAATTATTTTATAATTCATACACGACGTTTTATGACTAACCATAATTAACAAGGTTTCAATCTAGTTCGCTTGTATGAACTGAGAACACAATACTTAAAAAGCAACTCACACGTTACACGGGTTTTGTAAAACAGCTATTGCTAGCTAGCTTGTTTAGCTAAAGTAACTACGTTTGTTTGGCGGCCATGTCAAGGCCTGCAACTGTGAACAATGAAAGTGGTTGCTTTTAGCATTCATCCAAAAACAAATTTTATTTTTGCACCTTGCATATTTATTAGGCCTACTACGCGCAGCATACGTCGTGATAAATGTCGATAACATCGCCAATGAAACATTTCGAGCCGATAATTGTAGCTGAGAATGCAGGCTTGCAGCATGGTGAAAGGGGGCCTCTATGCGAGGGAAATTTTTTACCCAGCAGAACACACTATTCCCCGACCATACTAACAACACATGGTTACACATATATACAGAAAATAGCACCGTTAGTCGAACTGCGGTGAATACATATGTGATACCTGGTTGAATTCCTCCTCTACGTCGGCGTAAATGTCGATGTGATCTACTCCGTCCGCCATTTCCCTCTTTCCCGTCGCTCTCTCCGCCCGGCGGTGCAGAGCAACACTGACTAACTGAGGCACAAACAATGAGACAAAGACAGAGAGGGACAACTAGCGCCCCTGCTGGTCCACTTCACTAATTACAACACCTGCTTCAGACCATAGCCTACTACGATATAACACGACAATAACTGGTCGGTCGCAAAAATATCCAAAGCCACTTTTCCTTGGGCACAGGTTATGTCAAGTAACTCGAGTCCTTAGTTTGGGCAAATCAAGTCCCAAGTCAAGTCATTTTTTTCATGAGCAAGTTAAGTCGTCATTGTTTGTCTGGAAAAGAAATTACCAAACTATTTTGGGCTTCCTCGCAATTTTGCAAGAGTATATGGCTGCGTTTAGAAAGTAGGGCTAGGCTATATGACCGAGTAAATAAGTCACAATTTTTGACTAATTTCATCAAAATGTAGGCATAAAAGATTACGCAGTATTTAAAATTTTGGATTTTACCTTTTTTAATATTTCCACTTTTCATGTTTTTTTTCTTCTTAAATAAATGTTTTTATATGCATTCGGCTGTGGAGCTTGACATCGTGTAAGGGAGCCTATGTGGCAGCATCCCTGAATACAGAAATCTGAAACTGTAACCTACTATACTGGATGCTGCTGCTGACGAGGCATTTAAATTAAATGCGTCTCAACGGTGTCTCATGGCATTTCGTAGTTGCAGAGATTATTTTAAACCTTTGGATTATTTCTGTTGCTGGTGCAATATGAAAACTCATGTGAATACAAAGTCACGTTGACACTTTTGTTCCGCTTCAATCCAATGTCAATACAGGTTTATGGTTTTCTAAGATCCTAATTCTCATCAAAATGAGATAACTTGTCAATATATTTATGCATGACAGTGAATTTTTACATGATTTAAACGTACAATTTTAACAAATTTTGCTTGGATTTGTGATACATTTACTATAAAAGTCTCTTTGAGTATTTGTGGAATTCTTTGACAAATTCTGTGTTTTCACCTGGTACTATTGTTAGTATCTTTATACAGTACTAAATACAATACAAAAAACATATGGATAATTTAATTTACTTTGTTCAAATCATGACATCAGTCAGTCAACATACAATTGGGACACATGTCAACCATACAACATACATAATATTGTGTAAATTACAAACAAAAATGAGACATATGAATACAATTACTCATAATGTTAGCAAGACACAACATACTGTGATGATGCCCACTCACACACAACATATAACTGAGTCTATTACACAAACAGGTAAATTCTCAGGCAAATTTGTCATCAGAGTAAACTCAACTGAAAAACGTGCTTTGTGCGAAGATTCAGAAATACCATAAAAAAAACCTACAGGGACACTCACAGCCCGAAATACATTGAAATGCTGAAGTTCTAGATGGCAGATTTGATATGAAACACAATGAAATACAAAAATACCCTATGCAATTAGATTTACACTGTTAATTTATATTGCAATTACATATATGACATTTCCAAACAGTTTCTTCCATATGACAATCATGTTCCCATTTTATCTTTGCTTTTTATCATGAATTTATAAAATTGTTATTATTCATGCCAAGGGCCAAGTAATAACTAGCAGTTGCAAGACTTTGGGGCCGATGCAAGGGAAGTATCCAAAAACCACAGTCCAACAAATGCGTAGTCACGGCCATAAAAAAGAATAACAGAAACATTTGTTTTGGTACAAATGCATCTTTTAGGTTGATTCTTTTTTTTCTTTTTTCGTTTCTTTTAACTAGATTTGCTTTGAAACCATGCAATTGTATTTTACCAATACATTAATGGCAATTTATCTAAACACAGTTTGAATCAATCATTGTGTTATCCATTTTGATTGTACATCTACATCCCGGTAGAGTTCTAATTTCCACAGTGATGTCCAGCCAAACATAAGTACATACGGTATGTACAAACACACAGAAAGACACAGAGAAAGGCAGACATTTTTAAAAAGATATGTCACAGAAACAAATATTTTTGTGATTTTTTCCCAGTAAAAACTCACAAAAACGAGAGACAAGATAGGGCTTCTCATTCTGGTTTTGACTATCTTTATTACATTTGTATCAGCTCCCACTGCAAGTACTTTCTTGGCATCACCCATCACCCTTTGACATTTGCAGGGGATTCAGAAAAACTCATATTGCAATCACCCTTGTACAACACGACTTTCAGCAGTAACACTGTTACATAACAATGTTTACCATTTATTGCTGTAGCCCTTCTCTTCCTTATCTCATTCAACGTTTAAAAAAAGCACGTATGAAAGTTGATAGATGAAGCATTCAGGATGATTTGAGGTGTGCATGCTTACAGCTGCATATACAATATGCATGTGTGTCTAAAATATTAAGTTCAGTGGGGATTTGAACTCCCCCTCCACCTGCATCTCTTGAGTCCCTTTTAATTTTGAGATGCAAAATGGTGTATGATAAAGCAACTAATTTAAAAGTATCCATGGCAACAAAAGCCCATTCACTTGCCTTCTTTGCAGGTTCAGTTCAGGTGTAATAATTTGCAGGAGTAATAAATGCTCAAAAACCACATGAATGGGCGGTCAGTGGAGACTGGATTTGTGGTTGTCATTAACAAAATGTGCAGAAATTGTTTTTTAAAAATCCACTTGAGGTGTCCAGTGTCCAAATACATCTCTTGATTTATTCCAATCTCCTCCTTTATATGAGAATGGGTGAAACGGTAAAGTTGTCCATCACCAGGATACAAGTGCCATGAAGGAGAGGCAGGTGAAGAAGAGAGAGGCAGAGAGAGACATAATAGAAGCTCCTCCACAGTCATTGGCGTTCTCCTATTGGGACAACACAGAAAGTGATTTTATTTTGTGTTCCTTCTTTTTGACTTAAATTCCATGTAATCAAGCTTAACATGATAGGAGATATAGAAGCTAGCATTGATTACAATAATCCACCCTCCAAATTAGAAAATAGCTTAACATGATAGGAGATATAGAAGCTAGGATTGATTACAATAATCCACCCTCCAAATTAGAAAATACAATTTGGTGCATAGAACCAGCCCAGTGAAACAATGAGAAGAGGTTATGAAAAAATGAATGGGGTGGACCAATGAGAAGCTGACCTGGGGGTGGTAGGCGTGGCAGGACTCAGGGCGTCGGCGAATCTTCTGAGACCTCATCCTGTCACACTTCACTGAGGCATTATGTACAGCAGGGTCAAGGAGCAATAACAGGAGCAGCAGAGGTTTCATTTGATTTGTCTTTTACAGTGGTGCTCAAAAGTTTGGGCACCCCAGGTAACAATTTGTATTAATGTGCATAAAGAAGCCAAGAAAAAATGGAAAAATCTCCAAAAGGCATCAAATGACAGATTAGACATTTGTATAATATGTCACAAAAAGTTAGATTCTATTTCCATCATTTCCACTTTTAAAACAACAGAAAACTAAAAAATGGTTTCTGCAAAAGTTTGGGCACCCTGCAGAGTTAATACCTTGTGCTGCCCCCTTTGACAAGTATCACAGCTTGGAAACGATTCTTGTAGCCAGCCAAGAGTCTTTTGATTCTTGTTTGAGGTATCTTTGCCCATTCTTCCTTTCAAAAGTCTTCCAGTTCTTTGAGATTTCTGGGCTGTCTGTCACGCACTGCTCTTTTAAGGTCTATCCATAGATTTTCAATTATGGTGAGGTCAGGAGATTGTGAAGGCCATGGCAAAACCTTCAGTTTACGACTCTTGATGTAATCCACCGTGGGTTTTGAGTTGTGTTTAGGATCATTATCCTTCATCTTCAAATCTAACTTTTTGTCACATATTGTACAAATGTCTAATCTGTCATTTGATGCCTATTGAGATTTTTCCATCTTTTCTTGGCTTCTTTATGCACATTAATACAAATCTTTACCTGGGGTGCTGAAACCTTCGAGCCCCACTGTACACTGAAAATTATATATTTCTCAAATGTACCACAACAGGTGCACAACCAGCCTCAGAATTTGAGTGAGTGGGGCAGGTGTGGTGCAATGTGAAAACCAAAACACCATTGTAGTGTTCACAAGTGGGAAGCTGCTAACAGATCCTGTACTTGTTGCAACATAAGCGAATCCTTGTTGGTCTGTCTACACCTTCTCCAGAGCAAGAGGGACAACAATACAAATGAGTTTATTTTTGGAGAAAGTCAAAAAGAGCAGAAAAATGAAAGAATGTATGAAAAGCAAACAACATCTAATGTAGTATGTGTGTTAAGGTGCAATCATCTTTTGAAATAAAACGGCATCCATTAATATACAAATACCAAAGGATATATTTCACTTCTTTGGGCTCCATGGTGAGGGGTGGGTACTGTCTGGAGCAGTCACAGTCTGCCTGCACAACCAACATCAACAGGTTGCTCTCAGGTATCTGTTGCACCACAAACATCCTGAAACACACACAAACACATCAAACATAAAACGGGTAAAAATGTGCACACAAACATAATCACAGAAAAATAAAACTCCTAATGTATTGTATGACATAAACACTTTCTCAAGTAGGGGCCGCTGTGCCAGGGCAGATTCAATTCCCACATTGACTGTTACACTGATAAAAAAAAAATATATAAAAAACTCAAAATAATGTTTCATATAATGATTTAAAGGGCAAGTCCTATGCATAAAAATATGTTTGCAGATCTACTTGACTGCATGGGTTGGTTGTAATGGGTAATAAACATTTTGAAATCTGATAATCCTGTCCAACAGTGGTTCTGTAAGCAGTGTTTGTGCTGCTTTATATCTCTTTTGGCCTCATGAGGGCGTTCACACTCAACCTATGAACACTCACATGCACATGCACGCAAACACACACACACACACACACACACACACACACACACACACACACACACACACACACACACACACACACACACACACACACACACACACACATACACACACACACACACACACACACACACACACACACACTGCAGAGCAGAGCAGAGCAAAGCCAAAAATGGATTGGATGGAAGGACAATTTAATACGACTGGTCGAGGGCTTAGAGGGGACTGTGCTACAGATTTGTGTGTGAATAAGGGTGCATGAGTGTGTGCTTACTTCTGGCAGCGTCCACACTTAATAACGCTGTTGGTCTCTTTGACTGATGGCTCGTAGAGGAAGCTGGGGTACTCTGTGTCACACGGCTGCAGGATGTCCCCTCTTTTCTTATGAGCTGAGGCTAATCGAGAAATAGATATGGGTCATGTCTCAAGGTGGGAATTACAAAAATTGTGTGTATGAAAGTGCATGTGTGACTTTTTCTTGATGTCTGACGGGGTTAGAGTTTGTGACAGGAGAATGCTGGGTGTGGTGCTATTTAAATGCTTCACACTTTAGACATGTACAGTGGGTACGGAAAGTATTCAGACCCCTTTAAATTTTTCACTCTTTGTTTCATTGCAGCCATTTTCC
>NC_048429.1:8657938-8663542 GCF_013103735.1 Etheostoma cragini | reverse complement strand
TTGGAAAAAGGCTGCAATGAAACAAAGAGTGAAAAATTTAAAGGGGTCTGAATACTTTCCGTACCCACTGTATTTCCTTTTCTACCATGACCAAAGGTACTCTAGCACCCTGTGAATTCCAAACGAAATTTAATTTGTTTTCTGTGTACAGGTGAAATGATGGGTTTGAAACCAGAAAGAAGTGCCATCATGCCCTGTTGAAATTTTGTCTGGTTGTGAGCTATGTTTTCTGCCTGACTTCCTCAGAATTACATTAGTTTCAATGTAGGTCTTGTTTTTGTAAAACTTGCCAGTGGCACCTGTTCCCACTGAAAGTCACTCACGTAATCAGAGACACCACATTTGATTTAGTTTGAAGTATACTACAAACTCTAATCCACACAAAAAATGCAAAAACGTAGTTTTACAGAACCCTAATGTTCCTAACACTTTAGAAAAAATACTCACACGAGCTGTAATGTGGCTTGGCTTAATGGAGGGTCGATGATGATGATGATGATGTGGGAGTAGGAGGAAGAGTGGATGATTGACAGTTGGGGTAATGAGGAAGGTGAATGTGTGATCAATGGAAAGACCGAGACAGATGAGTGGCGAGTGGATCAGAGATGTGATGTACATAATGACTTCTAGGCTGGTGATAAAGGTTGCACATAATTCACAGTAGACACTCATGGTGACACAACATCTATGTGTGTCATTCAATATAAATAGGGCAAAAGAGAGCCACTTTTGTGAAATTTAAAACTCTTCATAGACATTTTTTCTTGTAGAGCTCACCATCAGCGAAATGCTCCGTGTGCCAGAAGCCACAGATATTAAACTCCAAGAGAAACCTTGTGGAGAAGAGAGAAGAGGAGAGTGGACGTAGAGAGGGAGTCAATTAGGAGGCCATCATTATAGACCAAAGCTGATTGCAAGCAGATTGCAATCAGCTTTCAAAAACAGGCCAAGGACCCAAAGTAATGTCATGGGAATATGGGAAAATGGGTCCTAAAATGATTCAGCACTAATTGGTAGATGTTTTTGGATGACTGGACAAGCCTTACCAAATCTCTACAATAAAAAAAAAAAGTTTTTAAGTCCAGCACATAACTTCCCGTTGACTAGCGAATTGCCACTTTTACTATTTGTTTTTTTAAGGTGTAAAAAAATAAAACATGCTTAGCCAAGAATAAAAACCTTCTACTGTTTTTACACAATCTTTTGTTCTTATAGCAAACATCTTTTGGATATACTGACATTCCAGTTGCCCCTAGCAAAACTTACAGTAGGAAGTTGGAGAGGAACCACTTGAGGCCTGAAGCCAAACCATAGAACGGCTGAAGAGATAAACAGATTATAGTTACTGAATAATTGATTAGACCATTAAGATAATTATATTGCATACAGAGCGCGTGCACTGTACATACACTGAGAAGTGGACGGGCGCTGCTGACAGAGTGCGAGTTCATCTTACACATGGCCTGGTAGTCGAATAAGGACACCCTGAGGAAACACACACACAAAAGCACATGGTGTTGCTCCTCAGGCAGTATTTCACTGGCTTACGTCAAATTCCTTGACCCTAACCCCCCTGCAGACTATTACACACACAGTTGTACAGCTGGGCCTAACCTATGTAGAAACCCTGATCCTAAACTGGAAAAGAATGAAACCTGAGAGCAAATTGTCCCAGTGATAGAATTACCTTCATATTTAAACAGTTGGTATTCGAACTGTTTTGACTTTTTCTTGTGTTTTTACAATACATTGTGTATATACGGTCCTTTTGCAGGTCGAGGTACAAGAACACATAAACACGCAAATTCGCAGATTCATGAACATACTGTATAAGCCACTGAGCTTCATGCATGCTCAAAACCAGTTACGTAATAGTCTGTGTGAAAGGAAACATGACAAAATCTTTTAGCTGTATAAAAATAGCACATCACTCATGAGATTTTAAACATAAAAGATGGGGAAAACAGGAGACAGGAGAGAAAATCTAGAGCAGTCACAGATGCTTAAAGGGGAGCAAAAGGAATACTGCACACACAAAGAATGGTGAATTAGCTAACCTTGGCACATAGAGGGAACTACACAGGGCAGAGACTACACCATTATGTAGCAAAAAAAACAACGCTTTTGAGTTTAGTTAATGACAGTAAATCATGCCCTTCACGCAATGGGTTTCACATGCATAATGCATGGCTTAGGTGTATAAAAACCAAAACGGAAAACATTTGCAAACCACCCTCTTTGTTAAGACAAGCCTCAACAGCAACCACTTCTGTGGTGTGACACAGCATGAGGATGACATGTAATCAAATTCATGAGCCACATTTAAATGCATGGTGTTATGAGCAGAATACAGCAGGAAGCATAATATGGCACTTAACAGTGCAATGTTGGGACAGTGCAGCTTCTTGCCTAATTGCTTTAGAGAAGTTTACATACAATTTAAGATGCTTGAGCTCTTGCAGGCCCTGCCAGGAAGAGGTAACCCCCTGTCCTTTGCTATTAGACAGAGAAGTAACCAGATACAACTATACTGCCAACTGGACAGGCAATCACTACCAGACATTACCTTTTAAACATGCCCATTCGGATTAGCGTTGTCATTACTGATCCGTCGACCTCGCCAAAGAATCTTGCTGCCTATTACAAAAAAGAAAGGGGAAAAAAACAGTGTGAAGCCGTCTGTGCGGCTGAACTTATTCATATCATGATTAACTGACAGAGGGAATATAAACCCCCATCCTTCTACTTTCACTTCATCGTGAATTGTATGATCAATTATCTACCCAACTGTGTTGTGTTTTGGTTTAAAGCAATGTATCCCATCATGTATGATTCTTTTACTTTTTGGTGTCTGCACGTGAAATATAAATCTACAGCCAGTAGGTAGCTTAGCTTAGCACAAAGACTGGAAACGGTGGAAAAGAGCTAGCCTGGCCAAAGGTAATAAATCTGCGTACCATCACTACTATCTAACTCTTGACAAGAAAATGAATAAGCATATTTCCCCAAATGTCAAACTATACCTTAAACGTAATTTCACTCAAACCTTAAAAACACATATGGGCATATTATAGGAGCATTATTGCTTTAATCAATAATACAATAGTTATGTCTGTTGTGAATGTGTTATTAACTTCTAGCTGCTGAAATTAATGAAACTACTTTGTACAATCTATGACACATCACACGTAAAGATTTTCCTCAGATTGATTGGGTGCTGCTTTCTGCTCTGGAACTTTATTTCAAAAACTGAATAAAAAGAGACAAGAATGCAAAAATCTGTGTTAAACTATCACTGCTACAATAAAGTTACAGCGCACATTTCTGCTTTTCTTACGTTTCGTTGTGTTGCATAAATGAAGCTTCTGTAGTATTGTGCTACATATACAGCTGTGATTCATGGCCACTGACTCATTTTAATGCTTGAACCAAATATTGATAGTTACTGTGGGAAAAGGCTGAAAACCTTCAAAACTTGCGATCTTCAGGGTGTGGCCTGCTAGCTTTAAGTTTGTTGTTATTCCCTAAGCGAACAGAGTTTGAAAACGGCAACACACAGTGAGCGGAGGGTGAGGGACATTCGACCCGTGACCTAAGCAGACTTTATCATTGTGTGTGTGTTTGTGTGTGTGTTCGTGTGTGTGTGTGAACTCACATCACTTTGCTGTTTAGAAATTAGGACAAAGCCATTATTGTCAATCACGTAGCACGCAATATCCTAAGAAGAGAAAGAGACAGAGAAAGCAAATACTTGTGAGGGAAGATTTGTGTCAAACATCAGTGAAAAAGATAACAACAAGCTAAATAATTCATGTAATTCAAGTTAGGAGTGACTCAAAATTAAAGTTATAAATATATATAAAATATATTTCTTAGTGGCACCAAACAGCAGGACAAGATCAAACTTAGTTTTTCCTTTTTGGGGCTTTGATTATTCATAATCACTTAATATCAGATAGAGAGCAAGATATACTCACAAAGCTGTCACACCGAAGCGGACAAACTCCATCTGTATCAGAGCACTGCAGGACAGAAAGGGAGAAAAGAAACTGTTTGTAATGTAAAATAATTAAAATCATAGGAAAAATTATATACATGTAATTAGTTGATGAGTAGTGTGTGGCAAGTTTGAGTATGTGAGGAAATGACTGAACATGGTCTGTCTGTCTTTTTTTGTGGAAGTGTTATTCTTGAACATGTGTCAATGTCGACAAGTGCATGTGCAAGTGTGTGTGTGTGTGTGTGTGTGTGTGTGTGAAAGAGCGTGCAACATTTGGTAAGGTGTTAATTTCAGTGTGATGTGTCTACTTGTGATGGGATTCTGAGTGTCTTGTTTGCTTGCTATTGCAAGTTTAATTTCTGCACGTCTGTGACTGTGTGTGTGATCTTTTTAACTGGAATGTGAAACCAACTTCACAGAGCTCATGCAGGCGCTGAAGATGTTAAAAGATGTTTTGAAAAATGAGGAAAAAGGAAGTTGTGCATACTTACATCAGTGTCATTTGGCTGAGAAGAAACAAAAAGAGATAAAAAGAGAACATGAAGAAGAGAGAGAAACATTACTCCAGTTAATGATGTGTAAGCCCATGAACTGACTAGTCTGTCTCACTCTGTTGCTGTTAGAATGCTGTTGACAGAGCCATTCATCATCTCAGAGCATATGTTTCAGGAATAGACCAAAGACCGCAGATATAGTTTTTTTCATAAATGCAGATTTTTTTAATTTAATTATGGTTTTAACAGATTTACAAGCAAGAAAAATGAAAGAAGGAAAATGTAAAAATGACATTTAGGTGTTTGGTGCTTCTTACATAATAAGGGTGTATTTACTATATATCAGCCTGAGCAACTGGACAGTGGGAGTTCTCTATCAACACTGTAAACCTTTTAACACTTTCACTCATTAGTGGAAGGCACATGAGTCAAAATGTCAATAGTTCTCCTCATGACTTCATGGTCACATCTTATGTACACAGTGTGTGTACAATATGTCTTCAGAATCATGGTCAGGCTATATAGAGCGTGTCGAAGTGTGAATGAGTCAATCTATCATCGTTCTCAATCCTATCTTTCTCTTTGCTTCCCATCGCTGCCTCCTGAAATAAACTACAATTCAGTGATTGGACTGACAGAAATGATGATCCTTCCCTGCCTGCTGTTGGTAAATAGCAGGGCTTGATTAGGGACGGTTTCTGTGGGATACTATGTCGCCACTTTCTGCTAATTACGTAAACAAATCAAGTCTAAAGGCCTGCGAGTGAAACCAATGGTCACATGTTCATTGGACTCTATTTCTGTAGCTTTGGCCAGAAGTAAGCCACAAAATCTCAACTAATCTGTCATGATGGGTGGCAGTGGGTAAAAAGACATGGAGACATTGAAATCCAAAAGGGTTCATTTGCCCAGCAAATAAACTGGAAAAACTGCCCATTAGATCATTATAATTTGTGTGTATAATTGCTATTTTAGACTCATGACGTGTCCAATGTGGAAAAAGCTCATTTGAGGCTTCTCAGGGAAGCATGAATGTTGTGGTTTGGGGTTTTTGTTGGGTTTGTTTTCCCGTTTCTGCCTCCTTGTGAATGTCTCAGTGTTTTCCCAGGT
>NC_048429.1:8641378-8657838 GCF_013103735.1 Etheostoma cragini | reverse complement strand
CAATAAACGCTTTAGTGAAGCTCCCTCCGGCCTGCTGTCTGTTGCTTTTGGGTCCTCACCTCACCCCCCACCGTAACAATGAATGTGCATAGTAAATTTCCATTATTAAATGTTACATTATGACATTTTTTATTTTAATTTTACTGGTTGCTCTACAGAAACTGTCACATAATCACAAAAAATAATGTTTTCATATCGCCAGATGGACAAATCGACTGTCTCAACAATTCTGTCTCATGCAGAGCCAGAATTATGAATCCTTGCCGCATGTAAGAGGCTGTTCCCCCAGATCCTGCGGTGGATAATGTGTCTAGTCTAGGGGCCCCAGGAGGAGACAAGGTGATGGTGAGAGCATCAAATAACACTCTTCTTCCCTGACACTCAATCAAACTGTTTCTCACTGTGACTGATGATCCCACTGTCTAATGGCATACACACTTAAACTCAAAGTAAGCAACACACTACAGTCTTATAAGCATGGTATAATATTCTATACTGAGCGTTGCTATAAAGCCTGATTATACAAATTGCATAAATACAGTATATTTTGAGGAAAGCTGCTCAATTTCTGAAGTTATATATTTTGAAAGTATAAAATATTATTTTTTGCACAAGACAGATTCTGTTTCTGTGATTGCACTAATTACACATATACATTTCATATCTCAAACGTTGCAGTGCAGTGCTATTACACACAGAAACAGTACGCAAGTAACAAATATGGGGTTATAGAGAAAGGAAGACCAGCTGTGTCTTGTCTATGAGATAAAGAGCATGTTAACATGTGAATGGCAAAGAATCTATACTCTTTGATTCTCATGACTATCACCTCACAGCCTCTCACTACATCTCCACTTACTGTCTTCGGAGTTCTTTGGAAGGATCATTTCAATCAAACACATAAAGATGAAGCTAATTCGATTTTGTAAGCAATTAAAGCAAACCAATTATTAGTTAATTGTGATTTCAATATTTCTCCCAGAAACACCCAATGATGAATAGTGTGATAATCAGGGAAAGTCAATATTTCCCATGAATCACAAATTATTCCCAATTCACAAAGACAATACATAAAATTAAATACTTTTAATAATAATACAATTTAATAAAATTAAATAATGTAACACATTTCCTGCTACACAATGCATAGGCAACATAGAAGAAGATCCAAAGATCTAATTGTTTCTTACAGCACTGCCTATGTCTTAGCCCACTGGGCCAAGATGACACCCTCTTTGGCAGAAGTCATTGTGAACTGTCACTGTACTTCCTCCTGAATACATGTATTTCATTTAGAATTTTACAGCAGGTACAGTATCTTCTCCCCGAGGTAGCTTAACACTTAAAATAGACAACAGAAAGGATTTCACACACACATACAGTACACACCCATGCATGGATGGATGCACATGAACATTAACAGACAGGACAAGTGACTACTGTGAGTGCCCACACACATAAACCCCTATAAAATAAAGATGCTCGACAGTAAATACATGACATGAAGATAAGATGATTATGTAAGCTAACTGAGGAGAGGAGAAGAGGGAAGAAGGAGGAAGTATACGAGATAAAAGTAGAAGGACATGAGAGGAGAAAAAATTAAGTTGTTGAGAAAGTTGTAGGTGCACACAATATGAAGATGGAAATTACTTTTAAAAATAAAGCTCAAATCTAGTGGATAACAAGACCGCTGCAAATGCTGCTAATGAGTTCCTAGTTGATGAATATGGACACTTGTGCACAGATGGCCATGCATATGGTCTCTGTCAACATTACACACATTACCATTAATGAACACATATACTATACTCTCTTCTTCACACCTTCACACACACACACACACACACACACACACACACACACACACACACACACACACACACACACACACTTGGGAACCTAGCTGTGGTGGCTATCCATCATTTAAGGGCTAGCCAGCAGCCCTAATGATCGTTTAACTGCTGTCATTTACAGCCATGGGAGCAGAAGAGGGGACTGACCAAGCTATCAAACACTTGCCTCAGCAAAGGTATAATGCCAAATCAAGATGAAGGTGTGAATGTACTCAGAGGATACTAAGATCCTCCACTAAACTAGTACTGATGACATTCTTTGAGCAGCAGCTTAAAACTATTCCAATGATATCATTTAATCTTTCAAAAAAATATTTTTGGCAGGGCGAGCCCTCCTTTGATGGCGTTTGCAGTGATATGGAAAATAGTGCATTAAGCTTTTAATTAAAAAAGGGTTAAATGTTGTAATTACCAACTAATGGAGCAGAAAAGAAAATATAATTATGCTTGACCCCTTGTTATAGAGTTATAAATGGTGTCAGAACAGCCTGGTGGTTTAAAGGGATATTCCTGTTATTCTTAATTTAGGGTTAAACCCCTAAAGCAGAAAGGTGTTAGCCGCATATTCTATGCAGCGGGATATCGAACAGCAACTTATTATTTTACAGGAATTTGGTGTTTAGTTAATAGTTATTTACCAATGTAAATGGGAAATTGTAATGTCAAATCAGAACCACAATACAGAATAACAATTGCAAATGGTTGAAGTTGATGCTCAGACTATTTTAGACTGATCACTTCTGGAAATACAACAGGAGTCATTATTTGGGAAGGATCATAATAATCCTCTGAACCTGAAAAACAGCATGATTGTGTTGTTTGTATTCCACAATAATTTCTCAATATAACTGCTAAATACACAAGCCATTTCTTATTAATGCCAGTGTAGTGCTACATTTACATTATTTTATAGTGGGCATTAAAAAAATAAAAACAAACAGCTATAAATCTAACATGGTAAAAACTAAAGCAGTAATTATCTAATAACAGGGTTTACTTCCCAAACAATGAAGAGTGGTAGCTTGCATTCATGATTCATTACTTTGTTTATCACATGGTGGCATCCAAATAAATGCCACTGTTTGAAGAGCTGACAACTATAGAAGTCATCTCGCAGTTTATAGAATTTTTGTCAGTCACAAATCTAATTTTGCAATCAAAATTCTTAGATCTAAAATATAAAGGATTCATTTAGTGAAATGTACACAGGATTAACATATTTTGCCATACTTGTTATTTAACTATTGGAGAAAATCACAAAAATGAGCAAGAGCCGTTATAGAGGGGAACAAGTGCATCACATTGAGCCTGCATGTACTTACCTGTGCTGCAATGGCCCAGAATTTGGACTCTATCACATCCAGAGTCATCTGGACACCGATGGCTGCAGAGAGAGAGAGGAAGGACAGAAAGAGAGAAAGAGGAGGAGGGAGAGAAGAGATAGAGAAAAGGATTCATAAAGAGAGAGAGAGAGAAGGAGACAGAGGGAGAGGATGGAGAGTTGAATTAAGTACAACACATGAAACATAAGTCGGAAGAAAGGATTACCAGGGGGAGGAGAAAGGTAAAACAAAGCAGCAGATAGAGTGGAGGATGTGGCAGATGTAGTGTGCAGTATATGGATAGATGAAGAGAAATGTCTCAATGCTTAGCAACTGAGAACAGGGCTTTGAATCCCAAAGTGCCGCCCTCCAGTAAAGGCAAATGTCTACTGCAAACACTATTAGCACATGCTGATTGTGTCATGGCAAAGACATGCAAGCAGGAAAATAACATTGTACTTTACATCACCGGTGGCTACGCAGCATGATCTTTCTAGTATCTTGTTTTTTGCACTCTCTACCTTTGTATCCATTCTCTGTTCTTGGAATTGCAAGGTTTGTATGTTTTCAAGATAGACGATATATAGATGACAGATGATATATGTTTGATCACCTCTCTTGACGAGACAGTAATACAAGTTGTCATAACTGACAAAATAAAGAAAAGTATATATTGCATGTGGAAACTCAAATGTGTGTTTCTATGTCTATCATGGTATTTTATACTATTTTTTGTCAGAAAAGAGATTATATGCATAAAGATAACATTATGCAAAGGCCTCCATGTCACACACAGCTCTTGCAACCAGTGGACACTTTAACTAAGCATTAACTAAATTGTTTCCCATTTTGACACATAATTACCTCCAAGATAGATATAAGTCATTAGGTATTTCTTATTCCCTTTTAGGCCAAATTTCCAATTTGACAAATTATTTTTGCAGCTTTCAACCAATTCACACAGTCTTCATGTGTAAAGTGGATTGAGTTTGTTCATTTGACAAAGTTAAAAGCTTTTGGAAAAGCTAATAAAAGGACCTTTTGTTTTTAGTAGTTTAGTAGTCAAACTTCTATTTCCAAGGTCAAGGATATAATTTCAGAATGTCAGACCATGCCTGAACAAACTGTAAAAAGATTCCTAATGCTACAATCACTTCTCTATGATATGAAGACTGTACAGTAGTACTGTGAGCAAGTAGTTTGATAACAGTTTTGGTATTGCAGTAGTAATAATACCAGTAGGACTAGTATATATATGTACATATATATATAGTAAATATATAAAGAGCATTAGCAACAGTATTGGTGGCCATATAGTACATTGTTACTGTCATAATAACATCTGTTTAAGTAGGGATTCCTTTAGAAGCAATGGGTGTAGCAGCAATAGTAGAATGTAAATGGAGGAGGAAACTTTAATTCTAGCAGTTTAGAAGAAAGAACATTAATGAGCCGATTAACGTCCCAGAGCGAGAGACTGTATCTCTCTCTCGGCTCTCAGGCTGGAGGAGTAGAAAAGGACCTGCTGTACAGATCAGCTCTGCCTTCAGAACTCAACTTATGAAAATCTTTTCACAGTAACTGGCCTTCTGAGCTTCAGTACCGCTGTGTAAACTGACTATTCTTAGACAGTGTGTGTGCGTGCACGCATGGGTGTGTCCAGCCTTTGCCTACAACATAGCACTCTCAGTCACAAAACATTAACAATTTTAGTGTGTTTTTACATGTTTCACACACGCACATAAACACACACGGTGGCAGAGTGATTGCTTGTGTCAGCTTAGGGCTGTACGTCCATCAGCATTTTAGTCGGTGTGGTAATGCAAAAAGGAAGTGTAATTGCATAAGTTCTCAACGCACAAATACTGTATTCACCCACCCACCCACACACACACACACACACACACACACAACAAATATGAACACACTGCGAGGGAAGATATGACACTTCACATTAGCATCAAAAACTCAGCGTTTTTTCTTGCAGCGGGCTTTTTACAGCCACACAGGGAAAGCTTCTGTGGTGCTCACAACCCACAAAACATACATAAACACACATGCCTGCACACGCACGCACACACACACACGCACGCGCGCACAAACACACATTCTGAATACCCAACCACACACATCAGCATGTACTATAATAAAACACATAGCAGAATAATTATTGTAATAGAGTCAGATGGTAAAAAAGGCTTTATTTTGAGGGAGATTAGTTTATTATGGGGTGTTAATTTTTAGGGACAGAGTAAGTGGGAGGAGAAAAGAAGAAGAAAGGGCCAACCACTTGTTTTGTTAGTTGAAGTTAGATAGATATAGTGTTTTATCGTCAGACCAAAGCCATACATAAAAGGACCTGTAGTTTTTTTTAAATTTCTTACCCCATTCTCATTACCAAACTCCCTATGTATCTCCTGATATTGATTAGGATACTTTAAAACTCAGGGTCTCTCCCAATACCGAGTACTAATTCAATACCAGTGACCTTTATTCCCCCAATTTAATATCTGTATACCTCACTGTGTGGAACTCAACAGATAATTTTCTTTTAGGGTAACCACGTTTTTTTTGTAGTGGATTCTGTCCAATCAATCTTTTGGAAAACAATTGTGAAGCTGAATTGTGGCTTTAATCAGCTTGTAATGAGTCATGTACACAGAAAGGTTTATTTAACTGATAAGGGAGTTGTTTAACTGTTCATATACCTCATACATCTCCGGGTCAGCTGTTCCGAATTTTCCAAAGTGTTAACAAATCTACTTATTATTGGTTACGGACAACCAGAGAGCAGTGTTGGTTTTCAATATGGTGGATTCATGAATTTGTGGAAATCCAGCAACATATTTTGATATGTGATTGGCCTTTTTAAAGAAGAATAAAGTCAATGCCCTTTTATTTGTACCAATGTGACTTTCCCGAGGGTATTCTACATGTGATATTTAAATCTCTTGTTTAGGTTTTTTTAAAACCTTCTCCCATAAATCTCTTCTCTTCAATAGTGCTATTGACCTTGAAGTCGTCTCCCTCCACCATAACCTCAGATAAAGTGTTGGAAGGCCATTATGGAGAGCAACAGCAATCTGCCTTCTTTCCCTCTCTAAGTTGGAGGCTGATTGGCTAAATCTAATTAAAACCATCACACTGATCCCTCTATATGTGTGTGCCTGTGTGTGTGTGTTTGTATGTGTGTGTGTGAGTGAGAGAGAGAGAGAGAGAGAGAGACTATCTTGTACACTCACAGTCTGAGCAATTAGCGTGAGCTGCCAATCACAGTAGAATGCGCTTTCAACAGGAAACGAATTAATGAGGAAATATATACAAAAAATGTAAGTAACCAAGAACCGGAGTTAATTGGTTATTACACTAATGAAATGAGAGGGATGAGACGGAGGGATACGAACTGTGAATGACGGGAGGAAAGAATGTGTGAGAAAGAAAAGGAGTCAGCAGACTACAGACTCAAAGTCTTACTGCAGTGTTGCCTCATACATTAAAATCATACACGTAGCATTAGATATGTTTTTATGCCCCACTAGATCACCAAATTGCAGGTCAAATGTTGAAATGTTATTAATTGAAAATATACTGGAAAAATGTGCCTTTGAAGACCTGAAATGAATGGTTTAATTAAGTTTGAAATGCTTTAATCATTATATCTGATACATTTAAGTCTCTTGGGTGTTTCTATAGACTACTATTAATTTGCAACATCAAATACATGGTGAAAGACACCTCATCCACCTCAACTGCTCTTCTATGACTTGTCTACAATAATGTAGCACTTGTTTGTCACTTGTTAAATGTTAACAGTGAACATGTAGCTATGTTAAGAGACCAGGGCAGCAGAGTTCTGCCTCTAAAGCTTACTGTTATTGAACAGAAAGACAGAAGAGACAGGGGAAGGTGACCAGCTTGCTGGCATTTTGCTAAATGAGTCAGTGAGAGTGTCAAGTGTCTGACAGACTGTGAAGAAAGAAAGAGATTAGGATGGTGGAAGAGAGGGGAGGTAATATTTATCTATCTATCTATCTATCTATCTATGGTTTTTGAGTTGCATGAGAGCATGGTGACTGTGCAGTTCTATAAATGGGTGCTTGCGTGTACTCACATTCTTTACATAGTTTAGCGTTTGGCTATGTGCGTGTGTGTGTGTTGCACAAGGTGGTGAAGAGGTCAGCTTGTGTTAAATGAACAGAGAGCTGAACTGGTGTTGATGGTTCCCTTAGCAAGACCCTGAAGTTGAGGCTAAATATACTGTAACATGCACACACTTGCGCGCGCACACACACACACACACACACACACACACACAGTCAATAAATTAAACTGGCACAATGGCTATAAGTTGCTGGCACAGTGGCGACACTGAAAATAATGCCACTAGTGGTGAGGTCATTTCTTTTTTTTTTTCTATTTCTTTTTCACACATGTACTCATACAAGCACACGCACTGGGCAGAGCTTTATGTACGTCTGACGCAGATAACCACTAAAGGGAAAAGAGAACAAAATAGGTAAGAGAGAGAGAAGAAAAAGAGAGTCTAAGACAAAAGGACACACACACACACACACACACACACTCACACACTGAATAGACCAAAAAAAGAAACAGTGTGGGCTGCAGGAAGCTGACATACAAACACAGAGAGAAAGGTCTGCATTAGAGCACAGAAATGGTAATCAAGGGACGTAATGTTAATGTAATGGAGTCAGGTGGACCAGGTGGAGAGAGAATGATGGAGGGATTGAGTGGGACATGAGGGAAGACAGGAAAAACGCAAGTCTTTTTTAATAATGTTGAGATGGAAAAACCTTTTTCATTTCAACCAAGCGTGACTATCAATAATAGAGTGAGCAAGATCAAATGGTTGTGTGTGAGCGTGCATGCGGGCATGTGTGGTACATTTGTGTGTCTTAGTGTATGTGACTGTGTATAGAAACAACAAGAAGTGGGAGGTGTGGGGGAGTCACGAAATCGGCTTGACAGAAATGGCGGCTTAAGGTGTAGCTCCTGGCCCGAAGTTCACCAGACTAGACTCACTGTTAAAAACAATTTTTTCTGATCAGATTGCTTTAGAACGATCATTGGTCAATAAAAAAATAAAAAAACATTCTGAAACAGAAATCTGAAATCCTCATCCATAGAGCAAGACAGCGCTGCTACTTTCAGGGTGCTTGACCTAGTCACCTCTCGCTATGAGATTAAGATCCAGCGTTTATTATGCAGACATCCCCACTATTAAATCTTCAGATTGTAATATTAGAACTAACCCCATCAAAATAGATAAATCCTTTCAGACATTTTATTCCAATCTGTATGAATCAATTTAAGTGTCATACTACTCTAACTATTGATTATTTTCTGACTGCTAGTGTTTCTCGCCCCAATGGATGAATTGTGATCTCCAATGCAAACCTAACCTATATTTTGTAGTTACATGCTGTGTGATTTTAAAACAAGGGACATATTTTACAGTGAGGTTATTGAAGTGTCCTCGAAATACAATGTCCTAGCATTGCATTCTGGACCATGGAATCTTCTGAGGCTCTTTATGTTTAACTTGTATGTAAATGTTTGCACAAAATTATCTAGAAGGAATCATTTTCTTAGACGTGTAACCATTTAAACTGTCTTGTGTTGGATATTAGCAAAAGTAACTGATTCACAAAATCTGTAATTTTAGGTCTTTTGACTGTGGATAGAAAAGATTACTGTTTATCTTAACAAATGTCAAAGACTATGATCTCTCTTTTTTTCTCTCTCTCTCGTCATTGTCTCTCTCTTTTCTTCTTTAGTGTACGCACACACATGCACACAGTCAGTATTGCACACCCACAAACACACACATCAACACTGACAAAGACACTATCACACCGATATGCACAGAGATTATAGCTTTCTCACACTGAAATATATATATATATATATAACGTTGGTAGGTACAAGTTTTTGTTCTAATACTGAAGAACTACCCAATGTTCACCTTGTCTTGTTATGTTGCCAAGGGACTCTGGATTATCTGCCTAATATCTCCCTTCACACTTATCCTTTTCAAAACCCTGACACAAATGAATCTCACTCCACAAACACTTAACCGAGTAACCTTTCAACTCAAACACCAAACTTATTGTTTTGGGTTTCCCAGAAAAAGCTAAATGATGTTAAAAAAACAGCCTGAGAAGATCCTTTGACTTCTGACGGGGAGTGATCAATAAACTAATGTTGCCAGGCAACAAACACTGTTTCAGCCAGTAAAAGGAGTTAAGGAGTCGAATCAATGAAGTATGAACATACGCACGCACACACGCAAGCACACATGCACGCAAGCGCACACACACAAGCACGCACACACTTCCACAGCACAGGCAACTTATGCACCAGCACATAGATAAAAGATAAAAATGCACACTCAAAGATCCATTTAAACTTACAGACTAACATGAATGAAACACTCTCAGTAAAGTACACACACAGACACAAACAAACACACAGATCTAGGTAGATGTACATTCATTCACACACAAGTTAGGATAACCTACTGACTTTAACTAATTTAACTATTACAACTGGTAAACAATTAAGCCTGAACTCTGACTTTAAACTGAAGTCTAGTTGTTTTTGTGACAAATTCAAGGAAAAGGCACAAGAACACACACACACCTCTGTGCTGAATCTCGCTAACCTCAGAGGAGTCGCCAGAGGCTGCACTGACATCACGTTACCAAAGCAACAGGCAGATGCCTGGGATTGGACGAAAAGGAGGATGACTCAACCTCTCTCCCTCGTTCTCCTCCTCTCTCTCACGATAATCTCTCTCTCTCTCTTGCTCTCTCTAGAAGTGTCTCTCACTTTCTCATGCGCAACTTTTTAAACATCAAGGATGCAGAGACAGAGGGGCTATGTACGGGCAGAGCCACATGATATATTTCTACCATTAAAAGAATAGAAATGGTGCCACGTGTTGGCTCGGACATACTATCTTTGGATTATACACACAGGACATGCACTCACACGAACACACACAAACTGAATGAGGCTGCAAATTTCTGCTTACTAATCTGGCAAGCAGGTAACAAGTTCAATGTGGTGTAGAAAGTACCAAACACTAACTATAAACCTATAAAAGAGAAATAAGTTCATACAGCTGTGTTAATGTTGTTGTTGCTGTTTTATTATTGTGAAAGCCACTGACACAGCTAAAAGGTGGACAGAGGATTCTGTCACCCCTGTTTAGCTTGCTCGAAGGTGACAGAACAGAGGTGACACTATTAAATTGGTAGCCTGTTTCTTTAAAATGGAAATAAATGCTATTGGGTATATGTGTGTGTGTGTGGACCTTCTAAGTCAGCAGAGCCTACCTTAAGATAACCTAGTTTCAAAGCCTTCTTAAGCAGGCCTGTTGGAGGCACGCTCACTAAATCATTCATAGTGGAGAGACAGGGAGAAACATGTTCCTGTGTGTGTGTGAAAGAGTGACTGCAAACTGCGCCGCTCTTTCCTTTGTTCTTAATGTTTGCCTGTTAGCTTGTGGTCATAACAGGGCTGTTTCATCACAGAGCAAAAGTGGATTAAAGTAGTGACATTTCGAGGCACTAATTTGATTTTATGATGTGAAAGGAGATCAACACGGTACTCTTCCATTACCTCACTAAGCCGATTATTTATACTTATTATTTATATAATTATTTATATAAGCCGCTATTATTGTATTGGATTTTAAAGGAATAATTCAACATTTTGGTTTCTTCTTTCTTCCAAATACTTCTGTGCAGCATGTCCAGCTCCAAAGCCAGTTGTCAAATATATGTTTTGGTTTGACTTTTTTTTACAGGCACAAAGGCCCCAAATGTAAACTTGTGTGAACTTGTGTGTTGAGTGCACGGCCCCTTTGCACAGCTGTTGTTCTGCAATAAATACGTAGCTCCAACATGTACAGCACTGTATTTTCCAGTAAAACCAATTTCTGTTTGTGTACAGGTTAAAAAAACAAGATGCAAAGTTTTAAATCTTGTTACACCTGCATTCATTGACTGTAAACACAACACTGAGATAATATAAAGATGATACTTAGAAAAAATGTAAAAAACTATTCCTTGAAGGCAAAGTAAAGAAAAAGCTGGATCTATCTTCCCCCTCTTTCCCTGGACTTCCCTTTATCTTCCCCTAGTTTTCTGTTTCTGTGTCTCTAAAAAGACAGATGGTCCTACCTCACTCCTCTCCTCTACTTATCTCCCAACTATCCATCTCTCTTTTTCACTTGATTCTTCTTTTGCTCTCTTGTTGCTTGTCTCGCTCCCTTTCTTATACATTTTAAACTCTCTTTCTTTCACCCCATCTCATCCCTCTTGTTCCCCCCCTCCCCCCTCACAGTCATCTTCTGTCTTCCCCATGCCACTCTGCCTCTTCTTCTTCCTCTCCTCTAGGAAATCCCTCTCTACCATCTGTCTGGCTGTGATGAATTCAGAGCCTTTCAGAACAAATCAACTTGGCCAAATTAATGAGACTCTCAGAGGGGATAAACTTTGTGTGAGTGTGTGTTTGTGTGCGAGAGTGAGTGTACGCCTACGATACTTCATAATCCGTTGAGTGTACGACTTAATTTATCCTGCAGTGACAGATACAGCGTGTTACAGGGAAAAATGACAGACAAGGCTTGCTGCACTTATTGAATTTCCTAAACTTTTACAGGTCAGGATTCTAGAGGGCGCACTTTTGGTCATGCTGTTATTTTAAAATGAAGGTGAGACACTACTTTGAGTTTCAGGATACTAGCCCCGGCTTTAGCATTCTGATTTCTAGAAGCACCAGTAGTGCTTGAGGAAGCGCAACATATATCTTGCTATAAGTGTATTTATCATTGTACATATAGCATTATATCAGTTTTATACACAAAGTGTGATTATATATTACAAAATAATTATTACGTTGTTGATTATATTCAGTAGGTATTGCATATGAATACAGTTACAATGTGCTTTTGAGGCCCAAAAGAAAAGCAGTAAATAATGTATAAAGGAGATATTATGTATAATTAATCACCATGAGTGGCTGCTGATCACAGTGTTTCACTGTTGTGGCAGTTTAAATATCCTCAGTGTCTATAGCTATAGTTTATAAATATAGAGTAATAGGAAAGGCAGAAAACTGAATTGTTAAAAAAGTTGTATGACTAGTTCAGACCGAAGTCACTACTGACAGAAAGCATTAAAGCATTTTTTCCAGAAAGATCAATATTCTATTTCATTGGATCTTTAAATCAATCAATTGTGGCAATAAAATACATTTGATGCCACACTGTGTTTTACAAAACAGTTTAAAAGTTAAGTACAAGGAAAGTACAAGAATACCAAAGATACTGTATAAATTAACAAAAAGGCAAAAGTAATGGGAATACAATAGGCAATTTGAAAGAAGCCTTAAAGGAAAAATTAAAACATGATTGATTTCACATGGAACAACCCTCATTGACCATATTGACCAAAGGGCCATAAAACTGTCTGGTCAACATGAGGAAAATTCATGGATAACAGAAACCACTGATATATGGGAACAAAGACACCAATGACTCCTGGTATGACACCATGGAGAAATACAATCTGTGTGTGTGTGTGTGTGTGTGTGTGTGTGTGTGTGTGTGTGTGTGTGTGTGTGTGTGTGTTGCTGCACTTGCTCCGTGCAGGAACTAGGGTAGCGCTAAACGTGTCTGTCCAGACCTGGTGTTAATACGAAGACTAGAGCCAATTCATCTTCACTGACAGTCACCCAATAGCACAGTAAATTATAGAGTGAGGGAGGGGTTGGGGGGTGTTGAAAGACAGAGAGAAAAAAGAGAGATAGAAACAAAGGAGAAGATAGAACTGGTAGAAAAGAAAGACAGAGGGGACGCGGGCTGTTGCAGAAAGGGGAGAAACAATACACATCCATACAGCTCGCATTGCAACTTATTATGAATGCAACAGACTGGGTTTAAATTCATATATCATCAATATTAGAGGCAACAAACAGGAAAGTGTGCAGGGATTTAATCATGTCTCCTGGATAATAAATAAACCTATATTCTGTAGCTGGGGAATGAATATATTTGACAAAGAAATGCTGGGTGAGGCTTTTATAGCCAGGCAGAAAGTTGAGAAAAAAAATAAAATACTTTCTTGCTCCAAACCACTGCCAGTAATCATTTTTCATATCACGTATTTCCTGCATCATTGATAAAACAGAACTGGCCATAAAAATCGCCTTGGCAGGAGGTGCTGGCATTAACAATGGGTCCTCATGCCAGTTGGCCTTTTTGCCAGAAACATAAACAGCCCAGAAAAGTGGACACATCCCTTGGAGGAGCAAATAAATCAAGCTTACCTTGCATTCTTATCTGGTGTTAAAAACCTCTTTCTTCTCAATCAGTGAATTAAGTCTTGAAGGAGATGCTTCAGGAGCTTGGAGCTTGGTCTTTACACAGCTGTTGATAAAATTCAACTAACTTTTATAAACTGCCAATTTCTCAGCCAAAGAGTGTACCAATTCTAACATCTTGCGCTGTATGTACATGACAAGATTTTGTTAGCAATGCTAGAATATCTGTGTAATTCCAGATTTATCTTTTTTCTAAAGGCTAAGGCTTTCTACTCATGATCAGAAGAATTAGCTTTGCTCACTGGAAGGGGTGCAGGGTGCAGTGCAAAGGCAATGACGGTTGATAATTTACGTAACTCACATTTGCATTACAAAATGCAGTGGCAAATAAAAGTAAGAACTCGATAATGATGATAAAGGGCTTGGGTGCAGGAGACCTTTTTTTGGATGGATGTCCTTTTCATCATTTACGGTTTGCTTTCAGGTTACATCACAGACAGCTGTCATTCAATCTGTTGCACACTGAAAAGGTCATCAAAAAATTAAAGTCAAAGTTGAAACAGATTGATTTTGAGTGCAGCAAAGGGACATAAAGTTCAACGACTCCACTCTCTCCCTTGGTAAGAAATGGCTCAATCAAATCCATTATTTTGCTGATCATGCCCAGAAAGCCTGAGGACCAGAAACAGAAATACATGTTCATTTTTTATGTACCTTATATAACCACAAAATCTTTTGAGATGCATTACCTTTTTTACAAGACGCACCTAGCCTAAATTGCAGCACGAGAGAAGTATCACATATCAACATATACAAATTTATCCCAACCACATAGCACAACACAGCTTAAAGGAAATAAAACAAATTAATCAATTTAGGCTACTTACAACATTGTAGGCCTATAGCATACAAAGTTCCCACCGTTTCAAAGTGTCCTTGAACCTGGTACTAAAGCTAAAAAAAAAAAATGCATCACTGTGGCTCAGCCTTATCACTGACCCTTGCACTCAGAGAGGAGGGGGGAGAACTAATTAGAGGACTAATTGCACCTTTGGGATTGAAACACAAACACACCCACACCCACACCCACACCCACACACACACACACACACACACACACACACACACACACCCCCCCACACACACACACACACACACACACACCGTTGCTGTTATAAAAGCATGTTTGTTCTACTAGAAAGCATCCTTCAACAATAATAGACAACAAAATCCAATTTGTACGTGGAACAGACACACACCTTTACTGACATTCCAGCCAATCATCTTTCATAACGACCATTGAAGAGTGTGTCCTATATAGCCAGCAGTGGCAGCAGCTACTGGCAACTTAAACCGGAATTTGTGTTTGTCAGGAAGTACATTCAAAATAAATGCAGCCAGTGCAAGCGCCCACGTTTGGCCAGTAAGCCATGTTCTCGTGACTCATATTCAGGTTGTATTTTTGTGTTTGTTGGCCAGCTGACCGGTCTAATGTTTTTGGCCTGTGCCGAGCCATGGAGCGGGTGAGAGACAGTGATATACTCAAACTCAGGAAGATGTAAATGGAATGCCATTTTATTCAATATTAAATAAATGAATAAATACATAAATAAACAAATAAATACATGAATAAATTAATAAATATGCCTTTGAAATAGATAATTAAATAAATAAATGAGGCTATAAATAATTAAATAAATGTAAATAATCATATAAAAATGAATCAGTTAGTTAAATAAATAGATTAAAAGGTTTTAACTTTAGTTTTTTTAACTTTTTTTACTAGGTCCACGTTTATTTATTTCAAGAAGTTACTCAAGAGGTTATTGAGAGGTCGGAACAATGGAGCGTCTGAGAAATGGGCAGTTCCTGGGCAAATGACTGCTTAAATTCACATTAAACTGAACCCCAGAATTTACCCCAGTTACACCCCAGAATATAGGTGACTGTGGGCTTGGTACAGAGCCTCGCAACTGAAGGACTTTTTGCCTAAAACAGCTGCCTACTGGGAACTTAAGTTGAAGAGATATTATAGAGTCCTATAATATTGGGGATCTGACGATTAAATATGTATCTGGCACAAGGAAATAACAGGTGTCTCTCGCTAAATGTGGAAGACCTTGTTTTTGACGAGGCCTTGGCTCAAATCTATAAGTTGATCATGTTCAATTACGGATAGCTTATATGAATGAATGTTTAACTGGAAGAAGGCAACTCCTAAAATCCACATGACTTGGACGGCTAGAGAGAAGACAATCCCTCTATTGGAGTTGTTGGAACTACAAAAACACTCAGTCCACTCACAGTTGTACAGTGATGTTACAGAGTCGAGTTCCTTCCCTCACAAGTTTTTCTTTGCCCAATACAGATACTAGCCATGAAGACAGACAGACAAGTTTAATGTTGGCTTGAAGATACTTATTGAATTCATGTTAATTAGCAACTGCTGGCAACATGGGTCATTTTAACCTGTGAAAGCGCCAGTAAAAAAGGAAAAGCTGCTATCTAAAGGTTTTGAACATTGCTCTTTGCTAAGAAAAAATGAGGAAAGATAGAGAGGAAAGATACCAGGTTTAACAATACATTTGTTAGCTTTGGAGATTATGATCCATGTATTTTGCCAAACAGGGTGTCAGACCTCAGAGCCACTCGCACCGGTTTGCCCAGTTTTCCACATTCTGTTGCTCTCAAATGCATTAAAATGATGCACTTTCGAGCTTAATAATTCCCATGCTCAATAACAACACAATGTGTATGTGTGTACTGTGATTCAGTCCATATAAGGAAGCAGCCAAGTAATTATATGCTGTGTGCAAACAAACACACAGCCCCCCCCCTCCTCACCCCTTTACTCCCCCACCCTCCCTCTTGCTGTCTGTCTCTGTATCACTGGTGTCTTCCAAAGCTTTTTTACAATTACTTCCATGAA
>NC_048429.1:8630550-8641278 GCF_013103735.1 Etheostoma cragini | reverse complement strand
CGCACACACACACACACACACACACACACACACACACACATATTCTCCTGCCACACATGCATGACTGCACACACATAGGAAAAGGAAGGGGAGGTGGGGTAAAAAACACACAAACACACACACACAAGAAAGACAGCCTTAAGTGTACACGCATGGATAAACACACACAAAACACAACACACACACACACACACACACACACACACACACACACACACTCCGACGCGTGGTGAGTGCAGGAATCACAAACATAGCGACACACAGAAGGGCAAGCGCGTGACGCCAGCAACCTAACGCTGTTGTCTCATTCTCGCTCTCTCTCTCACACACACACACTCACGCCTCTCAGACGCACACGGCAGCGCACAAGCCAGTGAACAGGACGGCGCTGGATGTGTCATTCATATATAGGGAATAGATCCGAAGAAAAGGATTAACTATCTACATCCCTCTCCCTCAGCGGACCTTATCCTCTCTTCCCTCCTCTTGTGTCTCTAAGCTTCTATTCACCTCGTTTGTTTTTCCACATGCCCTCCTTTTTCACATTTCATTGGTGGGTTGATGCTGGGGGGATTGTCTCCCTTCAGAAAGGAGGATTATTCTTATATTATTCCTTTGACTGGGATCTTGAATACATGGATTTCTTTAATTGAAGGGGTAACAGGTTTTCTTTTTTTTAGAGATTTTTTATCTTTTTTTTTTAATTTAAGGATATTTGTGCTGAGGATGGCTCGTGTGAGAAAGCTATAAGGCTGGTGCAGTCTGAGATATTTGGTCAAAAGGTAAGTCTGTTTGTGGTGTAGTTCTCTTCTCATCACTCATACACCTAAACACACTTCATTTTAACGTAACTGCTCATGATCTAATTTTACGACTTGGGTTAAAGATGTACTATGTCACACAAAGTAGAGTGCAGACAGGGACAGACTTGCCTTTTTTCAGCAATTTTTTTTTATTTTGATGGGGGCAAAGGTAAATGCTGTGAGGAAGTGGATGCTCAAATGTCAGCCCTACCTTTTTCCTGGATACACACAACATGCACATTCACTGGGATTTTGGGGCTGTGGTTCTGGATCAAAGCTTGCAGAAATGGGCAGTGGGAGAAGGTGAGAGCATCAGTGGTTTATTCACACACAAGTATGGGCATATTTCTTTCTGTTATTTATGTTTTACAGCTACACATGAAAGAAATACATATAAAAACAGGCAGCAGTAAACCATTTAAGACCCTTTGAGAAATATTACGGTGTAAAGATACTTATGGCTCTGCAGGGGATACACAGTAAAGGGTTCGGTCTAAACATACAGTGTGATGGATGTTAGGGAACTGAATAGGACATTGCTAGTTTTCATTCCACTTGATTTTAAGCCACTTGATTGTATAAGAAGTCTTCTGGTAACTCTTTGTCTGCTGCTACCAAACCTCTTGAGGCATAATCTGTTGAGATCTAGCCTAGCCAAGGTTAAGATGCTGCAAATATTCTGCGATATTGTTTTAGCATATCACATGTACCACCCTTAGATAATATTTTTTATTTAAATGCATGAGGTATTCAAACATGGCAGCCCATGGATTCCAGTGAAAACTGCACACACAGGCTTCCCATTTCCATGCCAAAGCTTTAAGTGTATTAAAAACTTTATCTAGCTCTGTCTTGCTGACTAAACGTGAATATATAATATCTTTATACAGCCACTCCTACCATAAATCAGGTGTAATGTTTTATAGCCATTTATTTTGTAATGGTCATGTAGTGAGAAAAGTATGTTCAGAACAGTACAAATAATATCCTGTCATTTGCCCCTTTTTTAGTATGCAGACAACTTTATAGACAAATTAATGCAGCTCAAAGAAATTACAGTCATTTGTATAAATCTAATGTGAACAGACCCAGTAATTGTTTTATTTGGCTGCCTCCAGTCTACTTGTTTCTTTAAACTACACAGTATCTTATGTAATCTTAATCAAGTTAAAACCCTTTATAGGTTGTATTTTATAGTATCCTGTTGATTCTCAGTCTGATACCCACTGTGTCGTGTGCTACTTTTTTACCTGCTGTAAAACTTTGTAGGCTCTAGCCCTGTTTTGACATGCCTATCATTTCTAGCAGACATGTGTTAATAGTCTGGGTGATAGTATGAATGTGCTTAAAAAAAAAAAAAACTACTGGATTTTTCTCAGGTTAATAATAATAAAATGTATGCAGCACATACTGAATATGTACATTTACATATTGGTAAACTAGTAATAATAACTATAATATACAATGTGCATGATAACATCTATATGTTATCATGCACATCTACTGTATATGACAAAGTGTGACCTGCATGCTATGCATTAACATGTATACTTAAACTTAATGTGTGTGTTTATGGACACGTGCACACTCTTACAAAATGTGTGTGTATGTATAATATGTGTCTGCATAGCCAAATGTATGTGTAATTATATATCTGTACATATTTTGCCTGTCAACACGTGTTGTCAAGCAATTGGCATGTGCTTAGGTGTGTGTGTGCGTGCGTGCGTGCGTGCATGAGTGTAGATTTGAAGGTCAATAATTGGACTGGGTGTTTACAGCTGTGATGTCACTCATTCAGGGGCCACACACACACACACACACACACACACACACACACACACACACAAACACACACAAACACCTGCCTTTTCACGTCCTCTTGAGTGCAGGTGTATTTCAATTTAGTGGCAAATTGGACAGAATTCCAGCCAAGTTGATTAAAAACTATTAGTCAAGCCAAGTAGGCAGGTCACAAGAATGATGAAATGCTCTGAAAAAGAGCTGACGTGGGCACATTGAGCAAAGCTGTGCACGCATATGCAAATTCACACTCATACAGTAAAACCCAACACAATACTAAATGTTCGTGATGTACATTATCCAGCTGTTGCATTTATTTTCTACCTGTAGTTTTCTTGTTTACACTCTAACTTTGTCACAGTTAGATGAGTAATGATAGGGAAGTTTAACTGGTCAAGGCAAAATACTAGTATTGGTTCAGCTACATTAGATGACTGAGACATGCAATCAGCATATACAGCAGCTACAGTAATCACGTTTACATTCACATTGTGATAGAGAGGGATGATCACGGTGGAGATGCTTACTGGAAATGGATTTGCAAGATATTCAAAATATACATTTGTCAAGAATAATTAAGAAAAAAAAGGGCTATTGCTGCTGAGCCTTTCTTCATCTCACTTCCTCACTATCAACAATCCCTTCCTGCATCAAAAACGTATGGGACAAAACATAAGAAGACTAAGTTGACCAATCCCAGTTGGTGGTCTCTACTTGTTATCTCTGCCCCCAGATGTGTGGTTATATTTTGAGGCTCTGCACAAAGCCTCTGCAACCCCATGCGGCGTATAAATCTGGCTTATGTGCGGACAAGAAACAGTTAGTGAAATAAACAGAGTGAAAAATAGGACGGAAAGAGGAGAGGAGAGAGAAGAGGAGCCCAGAGAAGGGGAGGAGGTGTTACTTGACTCCCCAACATGCAGGCCACTTTAGCACCCAAGTATTTACACGTGTGTGAATGTGTGCATGGGTGCATGTGTGGATTTTGGCTGCCCCTGCGTCCAGGTCAAATTGGTAAAAAAAGCTTTCTGAGAATCGCCTGACAGACAGGCTTACCTCTAGACCACCCATTCACCGGGATGGAAACTGATGGGCGAACAGTAGCATGTGACTACATAGGTGACCTTCTGCAACACCTCCAATACATCATTTAAGTGACAGTTCCAGCATGATTGTGCTCATTTAATGTAGGCAACTATCATCATTTGCATAAATAAATAATATTTTTCTCATTTTTAACTGATAAAATGTTATTTCTGCCACCTTTTTTCATCCACTCCCATTTATTTCCACATAGTAAAGAAAACAATGAGAAGCAAGCAATAAACATGTATTTGGCTATAATACACCTGATATAAGCAACTTAAAGCCATTAATCATTTGACAAATGGCCAACATGCACAACAAGGACACATATACATTCTTAAAACTTAAGCAGGGATTATAGATGTTTTTCACACAACTTGAAATTGCCACAGAAATGTTAAGTTGAATGAACTACAAAAAAGGAAAAAAGCATTCATCTCAACGTATGAAGATTGCTTTGTTTGATGTTCTACAGTGTATTTTAAAAATTAGAAATCAGTGAAAAGCGTAATTACAATGGAGCGGTCTGTTACTTTGTTAATTCATTTCTCCTCTTGCATATATATACACTATATATTTTTTTTTTAAACAGGTCTGTGGCGCTCCCATTTTGATTTTGAAATAAAAATCACACCATCAAGCACAGTGGAAAAGGAAAACATGTACAGCTAGAGAACAGAGAGGAATCTTCCCAAATTCCTTGAGTTCCCTTCATTTCTCATCTGTGCTTCAGAATTCATCAAATAAAGTTCATGTGCTCATTTAAAAAGAACAACAGAAATTTCCCAGTAGAGCCTGGCTAATGTTACTTTAATCACATGCAGGAAATCCATCTGCCGAATATCCTCGGTACATGCCTCTGTCTCTTTGCCAAGGCGAGGAAAGAGCCATAGAGGGAGAGATGGAATGAGAGAGGGGAAAGAGGGAAGGGAATAGTGAAAAATTGACAGATGAAGGTCATAAAGAAAGTGAAAGGATAGAGATGAAGAGATGATGGAGAGGAGAAGATGCATAATATACAGAGGGAATATAAAGAAAGAAGGGAGAGAGCAAAGGGATTAGGCAAGAGCTGTATATTTTGTTCAGTGTTTGGCAGGTACTAATAGCAATAATGATAACACAAATAGTGCCACTGAGTGCACATACACAATCACACACACACACCAAAACATTGCAGAGGTTGTGGAGGAGAATTTTAATGTCCTCTCTATTCACCCATTGCATTTTTTTAACCTAACCATATTTCCTTCCTTGCCTAGATTTCCTTTGTATCCTGTCATTGCTGTCTCTTTTCTACACTTCTTTTCCTCGTCATCACCCTCTCACTCATTTCACCTCTTCACCCATTTCCTTTTCTTCTCCTTTCCTCTCCTCCAGTTTCCACTAAAGCATTTATAACCAGTTGTAAATAACTCACTGACACTGAACAGATTGAGGAGTGTTATTTTTAGAAGTGGCAGCAGAAACTTTCTGTCTGCTTGACCATATGCATAGAGTGTTGAATTTACTTTATACTGTCTGTCTATCTTCATCTAAATACATCTATCATGTTGTCCTCTTTATATCGTTCCTAACACATCCCCTTTAACCTCCAAATACTCTCAATCATTTTTGTTTAACATGCCAATTTTAGGTGATGCAAGTGCTAATTTACATAATCAGTGCACACACATCCACAAATGAGTGTAAACACACGCACAAATGCACATTCACTACCATTCAACTTTATGGCAAAATGAGTGGTGCAGGAAAATCCTGCTTGAGTTTCAAAGTTTTCTCTACAAACTAACCCGCTAACCATGGAACAACAACCTAATCTGATTAGTGCAATATTTCACACACTGCTGATTGGGTTTTGATGATGGAAAATAGGAAAAAAAAGATGCATGTCACAGCAGCACTCCAGCACTTTCAAAATTACACTGATTGGCCCTTGGGGCGCGAGTCGATTGCGTACATCAGCCATGTTGTATTGTGGTTCCAACGAGCTTTCTCCCATGGTAATTTCCCACTCGGCAAACCTATTTTCACTGTAATGACTCAACAGTGACTCGAAGACTCATCTTTTTCAAAGCTAGTGGGATCTGTTTCATTACACTGCTGTAATTGGACTGGGTCTTTTTTTTTTTCTCAACCTTTTTCTCAATAATAATAATAAAGGTCCATCTATCGGAATGATAACAGCAAACTAATTGCAACAAATCACCCATCATGTACAGAAAACAAAAAGACAACTAAAAACAGGAATACAAATATTTTAACTATACAACCAACTTCATTGTATGCAATAGTAAGACTTTCCTCTATTGCAATGCAATTTTCCTTGACATTCCGGAGGAGTCGATCACATGCAATAGAACTGCTGCAGAGCAGTCTTATTAAACTTTCGGTCCAATAGTTTGATGCAAACAGTTTTGAACAGTTCATTTTCTTTATTGGAAAAGTGTTCTGATTATTTTTCAACAGATTTCCTGAGATGACATTAGAGATTTCAGAGCTAATATAATTTATGGAATCAGTTTGACACCGTCGTCTCCAACACATTTCAAGAACTAGATGTACTCTCGAGGTGACATGATTCTTGCTGTTCACCCAGAATTCACTTTAGGTTTATTATTGCTGTGTTACCTTTATTATTTAGCAAAGAGGTCAAAATAACAGCAGAGTTCCACTGTCTCCTGCCTTGCCCAAGGGTACTTTGGCAGTATCACACATACAAACAGATGCAATGTCTATTTTATTTTATTAATTATTTCTCTTCCTTTTTCACACTTTTTGTTCCATCCATATGTCTCATTTCTGAGGTAATTTCTTTTCCCTGCCTCTCTACCTTTCCCCTAGTCTCTCTTTCTCTCCTCTCTCCGCCTGTGTCACGCTCCCTTTGTTTCTCTGTGTGTCAGTCTCTGTGCCAGACAAAAGCAGTAGGGGGTCTGTCTGTGGGAAAGGCAAACTGATTGTGTAAATTGCCAAAGACGCACATTTATCATTTATGCCTATGAAATACTGGGGCGGGTGTTGGGGGGAGTGGCTTGCTCCCAACACGCACACATACAGTACATATACACACAAAAGGTAGAATAGGTGCAAACACGTGCATACACACAGAAATTCTTTTTTAATGTATGCAGGGAAGCCTTCTGGCAAACACACATACACAGCAACTGCTGCTTTAGCCTTCTTGGCTGCTGGTGTTACGGGTGTGTGTATACCTTAGTGCATGTGCACAGTAGTTTGTGTGGTCCTGTGCAATAACAATATGATGTGATACTGTCTCATCCATCTGTCTGTCTCACTCATCTGTTTTCTCTCTCCTCAGGTGTTTTGGTGTAGCTTTCCGCAGTCGCCGCCCTAGTGGAGGCTGCAGGCATGGTGGCTTGACGCCCCCATAGCCCCGCCCCTCTGACAGAGGAAGGCTGCAGAGCTCTGTGTCATGCTCCCCCACACCCACCCCCCTGAGGGCATCGTCCTGCCCTCACCTAGCACTACCACCCTCCATCTGGCCAGACCTGGTGAGTGGACAAAATACAGACGAAAAAGATGAGAGAGTAAAGAAAAACAGTCAAGAAGAGGAGAAAAAAGTGCTCTGTTCCTACTCAACTCCAAGTTCCTGCTCTATTTTTTCCCATTATTATACTCCTAATCACACACAAAAGGAAAAACGCTGTCTGTTTCGACAGCTGCTAATGTTAAACTGCCAACACACACACACACACACACACACACACACACACAGCGGATAAGGGCGTTGAGCTGTCTTTGGCCACGTGCCAAGTTCTCCAGTGAAATGCCATATTACTGTATGTATTAATACAGCCAGCAGTCTGTGGAAACAAAATAACATGGAAAAAGAATGATGGGGGGTGACCTGCAGGTTATTTGTCTCTCTTTTTATGCATTTTACCTTCTTTGCTTCCCATTCCTTTTTCCACCATTCTCCTGTCCTTTTTTCCCCTCACATTTTTCTGTTCTTGGTTGTCATCTTTTTCTTACATATCTCACTTCCATATATATATATATACACACAGTACATACTGTATATATGTATGTAAGAAAACATATACGTCTCTTCTTCCCTCTTCCTCTAATTTTCTGCCCACAGCCCTAATTTTTCTCCCCCCACAGTCTCTCTCTTTTTTACCACTCAGTCAAAACAAAAATCCGTCGGAGGTCGGGTGGCATAGCAACAGATATGACAGCTGCGTGTTATGGATTAGACAGTGGAGTGGATGGATCTTGCTCGCCGAGAGACTCCAGACACTTTCTCAGCTAATAGCCAAACATGAATTAAGCTCCTTTTTTTTGCATTGTTTCTCTCTTTTGTTATACATCTGACAAAAACTTGACACAAAAAAAGGTGCACACATGCCACAATGTCTGTGGAAAATAAATGGCTTTATATTAAATAGAAAAGAGACTATAAAAATGGGGATCTTTGTCTTCCTGTTGGAGAGGTATTGTACAAACTTCTGTGTAACAGGGGAGACACTAAATAACAGGGCAACACTATCTGTCAGCAGACACCCACACAGTACCTCTAAATTGTTAGATAAACCTCCCTCTGGGCCACCCGATCTCCCTCCATCTCCATCACCTCATACCTCTACCTTTTCTTCATTCTTTCATCCACCTTTGAGGTAAATCCAGTTCAATATAACTGCACGATCAGTCTCGGTTTCCCTCTCAGTGTTTTTTATTAGGTTTTCTCAACATACTGTAAATATAACATTAACAGTACTGCTAAAGCCTTTTAGGAAGAATCTAAAAAGTTATCCGGTAGTCACCGTCTCTTCCATGCAATTACGTTCTTTGCATTAACTTAACACAATGTTTCCAAAACAGTCTCTCTCACTTGCTCAATTCTTCCTCGACACAAAATGTGCATAATCAATGCTGTCGAGCATTTTCAAAACAGGTGTTTTCTCTGGCTCTCTCCTTTGTTTTTTCACTGTCTCTGTATTTTTCTCATAAAGCTTGGAAGCTCTCTGATCTCTGCTATTACTCTTTGAGGTCCTCAAACACTATTATACACTCACTCACTCATGCACACACACACACACACACACACACGCACACACGTCCCAAGTAACCGAAAGATAGGAGAAGAAAGGGGTAAGGCATCCCATCAAATCAGAGCCAACAAATATGTCCTATTAACAGTTATTACAATACAGAGAAGGACAGAGCTCAGATCATCAAGGCTCTTTCCTTTAAAGATGAGTTTGTTTAGAAATAGACAGGCAGAGGATACAAAAGATCAGTTTCCATTTAGTATTTTGGTAAGTGGAAACCTTTCAAATGTTGCAAAGATCAACATGGAAGCCCCAAGATGGACAGAAAAAAGATCAACAAGAAAAATGAGTGTCGGCATTCTTTAGTGTCACCAGTATTGGCAATATGTTGAATTAATGGCCATTAATCTATGATGAAAGGTTATAACCTACATAAGAAAGAAAGTGTTATTATTTTTCTGAAAGGTGGTGGAGAAAGCTTAGTTCATGGGTGTTTTTGAGTTTTCAAAGCTAAATATATAAATGTTGTGGCTCAAAGTAACAAAGGAAATTGTGCCGTATGATCAATAAATGCATTTCCATTGCAGATTTTTGCCTAATGTCCTTATCACTGAAAGCATATATATTAGTCAAGTGGATTTATAATTAGTAGATGGTTTTATAATCAGGAAAAATGTGCATGTTCGCAGGAAAGATTCTCATTTTCATTCAGGCTTTCTTCATTCATTCAATTTCCCAAAACAAACTGAGAGAGATGGAATATAAAAATTGATACTTGAGATCCTTTCTATGCCATTAATACTAACAATGTTTGACTTGCCAGGTTGTGAAAATAAAAAGTGGTACCAAAACTGCAAAGAAAAGATTGAAAGTGCCATGACACCACAGAAAAAGAATAAAAGAGCTTTAAAAAAAAGTGTAAAGTAGAGGGCAAAAAAAGAGTGACAGAAAGAGTGAGACAGAGGAGGTGATAGGAAAGCTAGAAACAGTGGGGAAGGGAGAGGAAGAAAGATATGAGATCAAAGAGGTGTAGAGAAAGAGAAAAAACTGTTTGGAAAATAAAGGATGAAGGAGGAGAGGCCATATGGTGCCTCCAGGCTTCCACGATACCAGCAAACTGTCTCATCTGACACAACACATTTGCATGCAAGCAGGCATAAATTCATTCCTATTCACAGATAAACACACACTGTAGCTTATCTGGTCCACTGTGCGTGCTTGTGCACCTTGTTGAAGTTCCAAACAAAGCCGGCAGATTAATTGACCACATAATCAAAAGAGTGACAGAGAAGGTGACAGAGAGAGAGGGTGAAAGGATGGGAGGGTTTGGTTTTGAATGGATACGATGACTGAGGTTAAAACGTTTGTTTTGTAACGAAGCCGTAATGTAGCGACTGAGGTTGTAGCATAATGCAGCTGTAATACAGTGCTGTGACTAAAGGAGCAGCACAAGGTTTGGAACAGAGCCACAGTAGAGCTACACAGTAAAAACTAACTTTCTGTCTGCCTGCAGCAGCTAATCTGGCTGTTAAATTGATCAGACACATTACTTGTACAAGACAGTTTGATTTGAACTTTTTAAAGACATTAGTCAGCTGTGAGAAGGTATCAAAAACCAAATTCATTACTGGGTGGTTAGTAGCTGGTGGCCCTTTTCAACCCTGCTGGGACGATGGGTTTGGCATGAAGCTACAGCAGTGTGACAGTGTAACAGTATGTGCGTGTGTGTGTGTGTGTGTGTGTGTGTGTGTTTGTGTGTGTGTGTGTGTGTTTGTGTGTGTGTGTGTGTGTGTGTGTGGCATTATTCTTGGAGTGGAGCCTGATCCCTTATTGTTACATGAGACTTACTTATAGAAACTGGAATGACAGCTTGTTGGCAAACAGTCCAAAGCATCTGGCAAATGTAATTAATAGCCATTTTAATACAATTGAAATTTATTTATTATTATTTTCTTCGGGTAGGGGGTGAGTCCTTACCCCAAGTGAAGGAGTTTAAGTACCTTGGGGTCTTGTTCGCGAGTGAGGGG
>NC_048429.1:8627360-8630450 GCF_013103735.1 Etheostoma cragini | reverse complement strand
TGGGGTCCCCTGCTGGAGCTGCTGCCCCCGCGACCCAATACCGGATAAGCGGTCGAAGATGGATGGATGGATGGATGAAATTTATTTTGAGACCGAGGAATCACATGTACTCACAATTAGTAAACTTTAAGACAACAATTTTTCTCCATTAAGGGGCAACTTGGATTTTACTCTCCTATTCTCTACTATAAACATGTATTCTTGTCCTTTCTCCTACAGTGGTTTATAACATTGTTCTTTCTAGGAAAACAGAAATATTATCCTCTACCAAGGTACTGTGGCTTTGACCCCTGACCTGCTTAGTGGCGGTAGCTTGTAAAGTTTGTCATTTAGGAATTAACGTTTAGTTTATATTTGCTGTGACATTACATCAGCTTGGCTACTAGTGTAGGAATTAGGAGATTGCTTCAGCTAGGATGTCCTTGAACTAGTTCCCAGCTGGGCACGATGCCTGCAGAAACCTGCATGCACTTTATTATTTATTTTCCCTTCTCTTCTGACCACAGCATAGTTTGGTGCAGGTAAAACAGGAATGTGCCATATGAAACACACAAATACATAGTTTTGGCCCACTTTAAAAGGACATGGATGGGTTAAATCTGGATCATCCTCTGCACCACAAACAGTTTAGCACTTGCCGAGTGATACCGAAATAATTCAATTCAGTTGTATTTATAGTGTCAAATCATAACAGAAGTTATTTCAGAACACTTTAAAGATAGAGTAGGTCTAGACCACACTCTATAATTTATCTAATCCCAGCATTCCCCCCTAAGAGCAAGCATTTGGTGCGAAAGTGGCAAGAAAAGGGCCCATTTCTGAGGAGAAAAAGTACTTTACTTACCAAGCAATCATAGAAAACGGCTGATAATGGTCCGGAAAAATATAACCAGTTGAGCTATGTTTGATTTGTCTTTGTGAATACTCCATATGCCTCTGAAAAGGGCATCCAATTAGCATGACAAGAGACCTCAAGTAGTGTACAATCAAGTCAAATTACGAATTTGAGCTACTATTTCTATCCATCTGTCTGTCTGTCTATCTATCTATCTATCAGCAAACAATAAATAACAGACTAAAAACTCACGAAACAATGATAATAAAACCACTACATGACAACTATCTCCCACAATATTGTGTGTATCTGCATGCACGCTTTGGATCAATACCATCTGTCTATCCATCCCTTCTCAGGAACAAGTAGGCATACATTACAACTTGTCACACATCCAAGGCAGAATCTATTCTATTCTAGTCACACTGATGCGTATGTGACAAATCAGAAGCCAAGCATCCTTTATTTTCTGTCCAAATTTTGAATGTAGTCAGCCTTGGACTGAGGCCCAGTTGAGTGGTGAGTAGAAAGCAATGCAACATCCATCAAATAGATGGTGTGTCAGTGAAATATGTAGATGTGGATTTGCTGAAACATGCCTCAAAGTATGCTATACTGATAATGTATTTTCTGTCACTTTTTAGCCTTTGTTCCTATCTCTTTATATCTCCCCTTCTTTGTCTTTCCTGTCACTCCTGATAATTAATAGGCACTATCACAAAACAATGTCATTGCATGTCACACTCTCCCATGGGCTATGCTTTTGTGTGTGTGTGTGTGTGAGTCACAACAAATTGATACAGATAGCATAAATTAGAGAGGCAGATCAGCCTACATTTTACCCACTCACCCTCCAGGTCAAACAAATGATTCTGTCTTACCGATGCAGAATTCATCCCAGGAAAAATAGACAGGGGAGGCAGGGAGATAGAGTAGGTGGGAGAGAAATGGAGGAGGAGAGAGGGACAGGAGGAAACAGAAAGGGGAGAAAGACAGAAATAAAGAGAAATACTGGAAATAAACCATAAGGGCTAATAAATAAAGTATAAAAAACAAGATTTTGGAGGACTTATACAACTCTCCTCTTCACACTGTCAGCAGGAGTACATCTTAAATCCCTACACCCTGTTCCTGCTTATCCTCAACTGATGTATGCATGTGTCAGTGAGTGGTGTGTGTGTGTGTGTGTGTGTGTGTGTGTGTGTGTGTGTGTGTGTGTGTGTGTGTGTGAGTAAGTATTTAAGTGCCCAAGAGTCAGGCAGAAAGGTTTTGTGCGCAAGAGAAAAAAATAATGTGGGTTAAATGATGGTGATTTTGACATGAACCACAAAATTCTCCCTCCTTATGTCTCCTCTTTTCGTTTTACCAACGTCTATGGCACTTGGTTGCTATGGTAACTCAACATTACCATGTCGATGTTGAAATAATACGATGACACAGTTGGGACCTTGGTATTGTAGTGTATGTGTACGAGTGTATTCTTTTATATATTTTTCTAAGCCTTACACAGAAAAGCTGTGCATATAGTTAAATGGTAGACAGTATAGTGTATAAAGAGATTCACACACACATGAAAACTTCTGGCGGTTTTCCACTGCGTGGTATCTACTCGACTCGCCTCGGCTCTACTCGCTTTTTTTGGTTTTCCATTACGAAAAAAAGTCCCTGGGACCTGCTACCAGGTACTTTTTTTAGTACTACCTCAGTCGAGGTTCCAAGCCAGCCGAGGCGAGCCCAAAAGGTGACGTGGAAACCTGCAGACTACTGGTTGGTCGTCACTTATGACTGCGTTTTTAGCAAACAAGAGTGCGGAGTGTGTTTCCAGAACAAACGGGACATTTAAAAACAAATCTAGCCGGACACCGACAGATTATCCTCTTTCTGCACTATTCTCACTTTTCAACGGTTCGGGCTACTAGCGGCTTCATGTCGTTTCCAATATTGCACACTGTTACTTTAAAAAACAAGACAAAATATATATATATATATATAAAACAAAAGTTTTTATTTAGCTTTTCAAGTAGTGCATCAAACCCTCCCAAATGTCCCGGTCTTCTTCCTCTGCACCCTGTGACAGTGTCCCCCCGGCTCTGCTGGCCCAGACGCATCCCAGTCGTTGTCATAAGCCTGTCCGTGACTCTCATAAAGATTATACAAAGCCCAGTAGGTCCCAACCGGAGATTTCACCGGTCGGACATCGCCCACCAGACGGTCTGCGGCGGCGGTTTTGCAAAGCGTGAATGCTCTGAAACACA
>NC_048429.1:8559296-8627260 GCF_013103735.1 Etheostoma cragini | reverse complement strand
AGTGACCAGCCACGCTGAGGCTTTACTCAATCTGCAATGGAAAACGGAAGCATAATGGGCCGAGGCGAGCCGAGGCGGACCGAGGCGAGCCGAGGCAAGCTGTTACCAGCAGTGGAAAAACGCCATTTGAGGCGAGCACACGCACACTTTGTAACCACACACTGGCTGGCTATTTTCCATCTGCTAACTAAATGAGGACTCAGGTTACGGTGGAGATCAGACATGTAATAGCCTCTGACAAATTACACAGACACTGTTGCTGTGGAAAGACAGGATACACCGTGTGTAGAGATATTACAGATGGTAGATTATACATCAGATGTGACAAATAATAATATTTAAGATACTTCTCTGTTAAGTAAAGGCATTATCGCATATCTCTCATGCCTGTTATGGCTGCTGACACAAATATCTTCAAAGTTTTAGATCATCACTCTAATAAAACCTGGATCCTTGCAGCCAAAATCTACGTGTGACTGCCAATCATACAACATAATAATATGTTGTAAACAATATGCCACTACTGAAGGTACTAGTTGATTTGAGGAAGACCAATCAGTGTACAGTTGATACACATTGGCCTTCTTTATCATGCTTTATTGTACTCAAAACATTTTGATTGATACTGGCCCTAAAATTCCAACTGCGGAGATTCAGGGTTGGTAACTACATGCAAGGGAAGACATACTGTAATGTTTTATCAGGTAATGTAGCTGATATTGGGAGTCACAGGAGTTAAAGCTAAACTCCTTAAGTGAGACTCCTGCCCAGAGGACCATGTGAAACTGAAAGAGCTGGAGCAAGAAATACAGGCACTCTGTTGCATGGAGGGCAGCTGGTTGTTACAGAAATAAGATAGCAGCGAGTCCATGGAAAACAGCTTGGCCCCTAGGTAACATGCAACTGGGCTCAGTAACAAAGGTGCCTGCGCTGATGACATCATAGCTGGATCCAGTGTCACCCAGGGGCCCCTGGATATAAACTTACAAACAGCTGAGGCCCCAGAGTTATCAAACAGTGTTGCCTAGGAGACACTGTCAAACATCCCCACATTTACAGGAGTCATTTGACTCTTCATGTGCCTATGAAGGTGACAAACACTAAAAAATAAATGGCAGCAGAAAAAAAGGATGTCTCTGTAGGTGTGTGTGTGTTTGTGTGTGTGTGTACCACCCTTCTGCAACTTTGTACAGATAACTAAATAGGCAGAAAGTACTACAAGACACCCAAGTGAATGCACACAGCATGACACTCATTCATACAAATGAACTTGCAAACATACACTTACAGACAGTTAATTATCCCAATTCAAAGATTACCTACGACCTGTGTTAATTGAACCCTTTCACAACTTCAAACACAATCGTGCACACACCATAGATGGGTATGCCAGCTACCATGCCAACTAAAAGAAAGTTGACAACTACTTGGGGGTGTTGGGAGTCTACTGGGAAAAACCTCAGAAGTCTTCAATCACACAGGAACATGGTGTTGCATTTTAATGTCGTGTCTCAGTTTGTTTCCCATTGCTGAAAGCATTGCCAGCCTACATTTGGCCTAAATGTCAGCACTTTTACGGTATGTGTTTGGGAATTCTTATAAAAGATTCAGTCTGAAGTCTGTTCGTACTGAATTAAACTGCACAGAACCACTTAAGACTTATTGGGACTGAACCTCCCTATCCTTCTCTGACTGTGGCTGAATGTTTTCCTTTTGGTTTGGCTGCGTGGAACGCTGCGACAGAGAGGATTTGGAGCAGCTAAAATAAGCCAAAACAACAACAACTACCTCCTCCGTGAGTGTAGCTAAAACCCCTCATGAATGTTGGAAGATAGGCTTCCGTGCTGAGGAAGGGTGGTAGGGGGTGAGGGGGAGTTATAATGTACAGTAAAAAAAAAGAAGAGGAGAGGTTGTGGTGAGGAGGATTGAATGAAAGAGTAAAAAGATTAACTTAAACATAATATGACATGATATGAGGCAGAAGCAGCCAAGTATACAGAGTTTCTCTCTCTGCCCGGCCCTCTTTCACTCTCTCTCTCAGTTATATAACAGTACTTCTACCTCTGAACTACATTGTCCTTACAAATCTCCCGCACTACTGTATCTTTTCAAACCTGTTCTAGGAAATTCACAGTCACTGTGCAGCAAAATCCTTCTAGATTCCTACTGAGCTTGCCGCAGTGAAGAATGGCCCTCTGAAGCATTTCCACCACAAAGTACAATGGCACAGGACGCTTCAGGATATTTCAAAACCTGTTCAATCCAATCCCTTTATGAAGTGACGTTAATTTCCCCAGAGATTAGGATTATATGGCCGGATGGAGCAGAGAGGATAACACATACAGTGACAGGAAGGGAGAGTTGACACACTGATCTATCTTACAAGGCCACAGTCTTTACTTTTTGACCCTTTTGGGTTCGGAATGTAAAACGGGGCAGTGTCCTGGATATGGGAGGTCATGTTCTGTGCCAACTGGCAGGGTAAAAGCTGTCTGATAAAAGATGTTATTTCTAGACCATTGTCAGTGTATTTTCAAACAACTATACAATGTGTTATGCAATACAATTACTTATCTCCATGAAACCTTTCAAGTAACAAAGATTATTGAGATAAATATGATCAAACTAATCTCTGAATTGTGACGTTTTGTGTTTGCACATTAGTTGTTAAAAAAATAAGATGGACATCATTACCTTGAGTAGTCACGATGCATACACAAGTGAAAGATAAAATTGAACTGTGTGTTCCAATTATTTGTTTTACACCTAAATCCCGGTTGTGAAGAAATGCTGCTTTTGCGATTCTCACTGTACTTTAATTTGCATTGATTTTAATTCAGAGATCACATGACATAATTAGGGCGGTTGTTATATAATTTGGGAAATGCACCTCTTCATTTTCTTTACAAGTTAGTTGAGAAGATTGATGCCACTCACATGTATGGACAATAAACAGGAAGCTGCAGCCAACAGCCAGTTAGCTTAGCATAAAGACTGGAAACAGGGAAAAACAGTTAGCCTGGCTCTGTCAAGAGGTAACAAAAAAACTAAACAAAACAGCACTCTTTAAGCTCACTTGTTTAAACATATTATCCTGCTTCTTTAATCCGTACAAAAAACTAAGTGTGAAAACCATATGTGGCTTTAGCGGATTCATATATCGAACTTCCTGGAGTCTGACATCCCCCTTGAGCTTGTCAGTTTCTCTGCCTCCAGTCTTTACGCTAAGCTAAGCTAAGCTAAACTAAGCTAAGCTAAGCTAACCGGCTGCTAAATATATTTCCCAAAGGTATTTCCCAAAATGTCAAACTCTCCCTTCAACAATATTTTGATGAGCTTGAAGAGGTGATACAAATTAAACTACTACATCATTTTCTAAAATCATTCAGCTTTACTAATCATTTATGATTAATTGAGTTCAAAAACAAATTGAGTGTCTGTTCTCACTTGAAGTCTATTTATGACCAGTTAAAAAGGGAATAAAAATGATTTTAATGGGATGTTTAAAGCATCCTCTCTTTCTCACTGCACCATTACAAGTCTCATATTTTATTAGTAGTAAGATAAGAGACCAAAGGAAGCCTTACTTTAGAAGAATGAGACGACTTTCATGATCCAATTACTCATATCGTTGGAATTTCATGACAATTTTAACATATCACAATGTGGAGTGTCCAGTAAAGGGCTATTTCACAGAGTTTCATCATTCTTAGAGTCAGACGGCCAATGTGGTGAAAATGAGTGAGAAGAGAGAGAGAGAGAGAAAATGAGAAAGAGAGCAAATTTAGAGAAAAAACAGATGGACTAACCGAGAGAAAAAAATACAACATGGAGCGGGTGACACATAGTGTGACAAAAGGCAATGGCAAGCTGAGAAATTGATGCTAATAATATGCAGATGATGCAAGTGATGAAATCTGCTGTTGAAGCAAACTCTCTTGTCAGAAGGTAAAAAAGTGCTGTGTCTAGAGTTTAGACAGAGTAGTTTTCTTAATATCACGCTTTGTTGGCGCTTAACACACACACACACACACACACACACGCACACGCACAGCCGCACAAGCATATGCCCACACATACACAGAGAGATAAAGCATAAGTCGTGCTGATAAGCCATAGGACAGAAACAAAGTCACTCACTGTAACAAGACACTGAGGGAATACAGGGCAGTGCCGAGGGACAAAAGAGGGCGAGAGAGAATTACAGAGCGAAAAGAGAAAGAGACGGATGCAAATACAGACAGACAGACAGACAGAGGAACAGACAGAGGGACAGACAGGGAAATGAATATGAAAAGAAATTAATGAAAAGGGGAGAACTGATGAAAAACTAGACAGAAAGGGGGGCAAAAAAAAGACAACACAAAAACTAGAGAGAAAGAAAGATAGCATGATGGTGAAATGACTAGAGTCTGAAGAAACAAAGGGTCAAAAACTAAATAAAACAGTAGGGATTTTACTCACAAGTGTCACTCACAAAGCTGTGAGATGCAATAAACACACACACAAAAAGACAAAGAAAAAGACAAAACCAGACACACTCACAAATACAAGATGACACAAACAAGTAGAGCTTTTTTTTTTTAAAGAGATGTCTTTGGGAATAGACTGCTGCCTTGGAAATACTAGCCAGAGTAGGCTAGAGACAAAATTACCATTTTTTAAAATTATTAGACAAATTAGACAAATACGTAGAACTAATCTCTTTTTTGCGTGTTTGTAGACAACTTTAAAAGCTTCTGTGAAAGCTATAGTCCTGGTTTCTAACAATCATTTCCACTTTAATCCACTCACTCCATCTTTCAATTCATTCCTTTTTACGGCTCCGCTTATTTCTTTTACTTTTTCTGCAGTCCTCTGTTCACATCCTCCTGATTGGTTTCCACACTGAAAAGAGAATTCACTGAAACAATAACCATGTTTGTTTTCTCTCTTTTCCCCTCTTTCTTATCTTCAAGTCTTCATCTGTGTCCTCTGCCTCATGGCGACGCTGCTGCCCGCAGCCTCTGCCTGCCCGTCTCCCTGTCTCTGCGACTCAGACAGCCTGCTAGTGGACTGCGGGGGCCGGGGTCTCTCCTCTCTGCCGCCCCTTCACCTCCTGCCTCCATGGAGCCGCTCCCTCCTGCTAGCCAACAACAAGTTTTCCTCGCTGGGAGCCTCTGCCTTCGCTAACCTCTCCTCTCTGGAGGTTTGCAGCCATTTTTTTTTTATTGTTGTCAGTGGAATTTTTCTTCTCCTAGAAGTTGAACATCTTGTATTGTTGTTTACTACGCCATGTACAGTGTTTCCCCCGGGACAATATGTAATAATTTGTTTTCAAGGTTTTGCAGGGATACTCATCATTAGAAATATTGGAATTTTGGAAATATTGGACAGTTTAAGAACAAAAAATTATGGATCATTACACATGCAAAAGAAAAGCCTGGCTAACTGTTGCTCATGAGTCACAGCCGCTAGCTGCTGTTTATTTCCAGTCTTAAATACTGTTAGGGTTTGTTATTCAGCATATCAGATACAAATCAGATACTGTCAATGCTTAATGTACAACTCCCTAATTAGGTGAACTGAAAAACGATTTACTTCCACACTGCTGAGCTATCTGCTGTAAAGAGCTGGTTTTCCATTCTGACTGATTGTTACATTGATCATGTAGAGTATGGAGATTTTTTACATGTATCCTAACATAGCAATTGATGTGAGTGCCAGTTTAAGGTTTTATATAAAATGTAATTTGTCATGTCAAAGTCATTTTCAATAAGTGCATCACACACGTGGTGTGTTAAATGCAAAGGTGTACTGTATATGTAAGTGAAAATCTATTTTTTGTGTATTCTAGGAGCTGGACCTCTCTAACAACTACCTGGATAATTTACCAGCTGGATTATTCAGAGACATGTCCAACCTGACAAGACTGACTCTGCACAACAACTCACTAACTGCAATGGACAGAGACCTCTTTCAGGTAGGCACTGTAGATTACATAACACCATATATAATGCAGCTCACTGACATGACAAGAAAATGCCTTATTCATACTGAGAATAATACAGAACATTGCGCAAAATTGTATACAGTCATGCACAGTGTGAGATATAGCACCAGATTATTCAATCCACCAAAACACTACAGCATGTGAATGAAGAAAGAAGCTGATACCACTACTGATACATTGTTTCAACTCCTGGGCGAGGCTCGACAGGCTCCGTTTAGGAGGAGAGCAACCTAAGCAGATATAACATGACTGGGATCCTGTCCAGGTAGTAAATTAGTAATAAACTGTTTGCTCAACACTTTCATCCACTTTTATCTGAACCAAAGCAGTCTGCAGGGTGAGCTTGTGTCATGACTTCACTTGGGATCTGAAATTTAACAAGATTAGCCCATCAAGGGATGAGCTGTGCCCTTTGGAAACAGTGAAATAAGCTAATCATATTAATATGAGTTTGGGGGAAAGTGTACACTATAATGCCATACTGTCTGAGAAAAGATGACTAAACAGAGAGCTTGTTTTGATGTTTCTACAGGGTTTGGGGGGTCTTCAGAGTCTGGATTTATCCCTGAATGGCCTGTCCTCTGTTCCTCTGGGACTACTGGATGAGCTGCAGAGTCTCAGGTAGAAATCAACACCTGAAAACAATTCATCTGCTATTACAGACCCCAGGAGCAACACCAGTGTTAGATCACCCTGTTAACATTAGCAACGCTATTACCATCCACCAACATTTCAAAGATCAGTGCTTTACTTCAAACAATCATTTTTAATTCAATGAAATACCCCCTATGTTAGTAATTACAACTTGCAAATAATAACACAATATGATCATTTCATCAATGTACAATTAGAATTGAATTCAACATAAGATAATATTGAATTATTGCCCAGTAATGGTCGTACATTAAGGTCACTATCTTGCACCTGGCACAGCGGGCACAAAGCCCGACACAAGTGTCTTTGCTTGTTTCAGACCAACACAGTTGTCAATTTCCCACCCACGTCGTTTAAATAGCAAATGCACTTGAACCAATGGCTGCTAGTCTTACAGGGAGCTGTGTTCAAGTGAATTCTTGGCATGGACTATTGCAATCTTGAGGCAGCGGGAAGTGATAGCGCCATTGACCAACAAAAACCTGGTCTAAAGTCAATAGCGCAGCATTTCATTGTTATTTTAACAGCGACTAGACTAATGCACAGCCCGTGCACACTATGCTTGTTACACACACACACACACACACACACACACACACACACACACACACACACACACACACACACACACACACACACACACACACACACACACACACACACACACACACACACACACAAACACACACACACTATGCTTGTTACACACACACACACACACACACACACAAGGAAGACCAGCATCACACAAACATGCTGAAGATTACAAATAAAAATATTATGGTACAAATCCGCCATCATAATAGAAATGCGCCCAGGTACAAACGCGCTTTGCTTTTAAAGGGAATGGGAGACATTCTGATTGGTTGTTGCATGTTATGCCCAAAATACATCCATGAATAAATCAAGACAATAAGTACAGCCCTTTTGAACCACGGACCATTTTTTCCGCCTTCAAACTAGCAAATCTGTATTTGGACACGCTCCAAACACAGATGTGCCAGGCGTTCACGCCGTGCACTTAGATTGTTAAAATAGGGCCCTCAATGTATTAGCTGCCTGCTTTTAAAATCAGTGCCACAATGGTAAAGTTGTCAAGAGGTAATAGAGTAAATGAATGTTATTCTTATTTCATAGGTGGCTGTCTCTAGCGGGAAACAGGCTTCATGGTTTGGAGAGGGCAGCGTTTGAGCCGCTTGCCAACCTACGACACCTGGAACTGGGACACAACCCCTGGGAATGTGACTGCAACCTCCGCGATTTTAAACACTGGATGGAGTGGCTGCTGTACAGAGGTAGATGTTTGATTTATGTTACAGAAGTTGGATTTCGATTAGGGGATGTGACATGTGTACTGTGTGTGTTACCCACGTGTCTCGGCAGGCTGTTAATACATCAGATAACCCACAGCTGCTCTCTGCTCTCTATTCATGTGTAAAAATCTACATTCACCTCAGCGCCTCGGGCCTCAGCTGCCCCAATAATGAAGCATCTCTTCTCTTTTCTGCTCCATTCTTCTCTTTGCTTCATTTTACTCTCTTCTGCTTTGCAGGGCCCTACTCTCCAGCTCAGCTTCAGTACAAGTCAGACAAAAACTGACACACGGCGAACATGATCATTTAATAATCACCAGAGCAGCAGAGAAGAATTACAAGCAGGCATTTCATAGTTAAACATGAAAGCATGTCAGTAGCTGTTAAACGGGTAGATATTGCACGATATGTTGTAGAAAGTAAGACAAAGCACCGAACAAGTGTGAAATGCTCGGTGACAGCAGTCTGTGTTGACTTCTATCTCCTGCAAACCTTCAAGTACACACCACTGAGATGTCTGGACAGATTTGGAGAGCGAGATCTGTTTGCAGGGGGGATTCTTTTGTCGCATGCTGAGATAAAAGCATCTGGCTAAATACCACTTGCTCGTTCTTTCTGTTTTCCTCCCCCTTTATTTTATGTTTTTTGTTGCTTTACGTATCTGATGGCAAGGGTGACTATCAATAGCTTTCTAACACTCAATCTGGAGGCAAATACTATGTGGAGACAAATGCAGCACGTGATGATAACAAAGTAGATCCCCCACCCTCCTGCCGCCTGTGGGAATTAGTGAGTCAGATATTTTTTTCTTCCACACAGAGCTCTGCCAAAGCTAGGCATGTCATCTCATGAATTATAGAAGCGCTTATTTGAGGCTATCTCCAACTTAGTGTAGAGGGCACCGCAAACTCTGTGTGTGTGTTAAGTGATGTATGACTCATCCTAGTGTTTGTACAACCACCCCACTCTCTATCTCTTCCCCTCTCTCAGTTAATTGGTAGTGCTTTACAGGCACAAGACATTTTATGAATGACCTATCCCTGTCCTCCTGTCTCTGCACCTCTTTCTCTCTCCTTCAGGGGGGAAGGTGGACGCGGTGGAGTGCACGCTACCGAAGGATCTGCGTGGGCGAGACATTCGTGGTGTTCCGGTGGAAATGTTCAACTACTGCCTCCAACTTGAAGATGAGAATGGGGGTGGAGGTGAGGGATCCCGTTCTGGACAAGGAGGCGTTCCTCCCTGCAGCAGGAACGCTCTTAACCCCAGTGGAGCAACCCCAATTTCTGACAACAGCAACAATGGTCATGACTACTCTCCAAACACGGGAGGTGGAGGAGGAGGAGGAGGAGGAGGAGGTGGCGGGGGCGGAGAGGCAACTCCGGACTGTGTCCGTGCCCGCTACCGACCTGTGAGCGTGCGCCGCGCCATCGGCACAGTTGTGATTGCCGGCGTGGTGTGCGGCATTGTTTGCATCATGATGGTTGCAGCCGCGTGTTACGGCTGCATCTACGCCTCGCTGATGGCCAAGTATCAGAGAGAGCTGAAGAAGAGGCAGCCACTGATGGGAGACGGAGACGGAGATGCAGATGGGGAGGATAGGGAAGAGAAACAGATCTCATCTGTGGCCTAGAGGAGTGATGGAATGGGGGGGGGGTTGCCATGTCAAAGGGTAAAGGTTGGAAGAGGTGAAAATCAAAAAGGGCTCGAAGAGGAGAGAGATGGAAGAGCTTGTTTTATGCACACAGTCAGTTAGGGTATCTCTCCCTCTAATTCTCAAACTGACACCTTTCTCCCACTTTGTTTTCCTTTCTTTGCCCTCTTTCTATTTTTAACCTTCTTCCTCTGTCCCTCTCTCTAACACCTCGCATACATATACCTTATCTGTTCCTTGAATCTCTCTTACATTTGGAGCCATTCTTACTGCAGTATTTGTTACTAATTATCCCTCCAAATCGCCTTTCACCACTTCCAACACTGCAGGTCTTGGCTGCTGCTGAATTCCATATTAAATTAGCCGAGAGAAAAATTAGTTGGTACTTTCTCCAGTATGAAACATATCATAAGCTGTTACAAGTCACTCCTGGTGTACGTTGGTCATTATTAGTAAAACTGGATCAAATTTTCAGGGATTTACAGTATATGTGGTGTTGATTGGACCAATATTCCCAGCTGTAGTATTAGCTCTAGTGTGGTTTGCATCTTTCTCCTCCTCATCTTCTCTAATGCCAGTAGTTCCTCCAAAAACCAGGACTCCAACCCAGATCCCTTGACCCTCCTCTGACGTTCCCTTGGACCTCCAAGTCCCAAAGAAACAACCAGTGTTGGAAATCTTGGGGTAATTAGGGAAGCTTAATGGATAAACACAAAGAGATGTCATTTCTGTAGTCAATACCTCTCTAGCACTTTGTTGCAGAGAGATTACTGGGCATACATACAAATTATATGTTAATCGAGTCTCGTGTCTTCTGAGACTTGTTAGGGATGTTTCATTCGGAACAGGAAACCATTTGGATTGACAAAACGATCATTCATGGAAGGCTAGACCTTTCAAACACATAGGTTTCTTTCTGGATCTTCTCTGAAACAATAACATCCTCCAGGTGTCACAGACTGGAGCTGTGCATAAGATTCAATCATTTCAAAGGGGAAGAAACCATTTTAACTGTAATTTACTCTGAGTACTTGCTTACTTGATGCTTGTTAACTTATTATGATCAGTATCTGAACAGATGAAAAGCCTCTTGCTGTATCATGGCGGACAAACTATTTTTCTGGTATACCTTGGACTACGCTTCCAGGCGGGTTCAGAAAAATCTGAAAATGGTTTTAATGAAGTTATTGGGAATTAAAGGACCACTGACTTTGCTTGACCATATTTATTCTTTTGTTCAGCTCATTTTTCAGACTGATTTCACCCCTCAGAGGTGAATGTTTGCTACTATGGCATGGAAGCACTATCTCAGAGAACCCTGTATTCTGGCAAGGACTACAACATGTCATCTAAGGACTACAATATTCAGACTCCTGCACTTTATTTCCCTAATCAGATTCCCTTCCCCCTCTTTCTTTTAAAAACGAACAATTTGCCCAGAAGCATTACAACGAATAAAGGATTAAACAAAAAGACGCTGCTATTCCCCCCTCACCATCCTTTTATCTCTCCATCCATCTTTCCATCCAGTTCTATTTATGGAAAGTATTTTACACTTCCTTAAAGACAACCCGCCTCCTTTCTTTCCTTTTGTCCATCCCTTCTCCCATATTGTGGTCTGTATGTTTTTCCTCAAAGGTCAGCAATATGCAGTGGAAGGTGTGTCATCATAGCATTAACATTCTGTCATCGCCACAGAGTTGTTCTGTTATAAACTTAGTAATCATCACTTATTCAAGAGGAATCTGTTTGCCACTGTTTCTCAGTGCATTAACAAAAAGGGTTAGTTTGTTTGAGTTACATGGAGTTTTCATAAGTACCCTTATTCACACCCTGAAATATTTAGGCACATTTTCACATTTTATGGATATATATATAGTAGGAATGTTTAAATTATCTCAAAAAGCTTTCATTGCATATTGCTCCCCTACAGTAAAACTATTGTCCACCCTTGATTTTGAATTGGCTGGTTATAAACCTATATTAATAGTGTGTTATATTATACCTGGGTTATGATGCTGATAAATATTATTATATTAGTCTCTAATATGGTGTACTGGCCCAGCGATCCCCACCAAATGTTTTATGACGTAACGGTCCATGGTTTTCTGTATTAATTCATTATGTATGTCTTTTGTTGTGTAAACTACTTATGTTTTTGGTTTTAATATCTCTGTAATGTTTGTTTATTTGTCGTGTTCATTTATTTGAGTTCAGTAGTTGGTAAAGTTTCTGCAAGAGACATAGAAAGAGTTTGGCCATTGAGAGTATACAGCATACAGCCATGTAGGCAACACGTAATCTTATGGTTTTAATATTTTTTTTATTTAGTGCTATATGACCAACTTTGTCTCAGACAAATAACTTTTTTCATTATGCAACTTATTTGAAATAACAAACAGCATTAGTATTTATGGAGAAACATGCTGCCAGATATACCAGATGTTGGGTTCCAACCGTTGTTAATTGGTTAGTTTTATAATATCCAAACATCTGTGGTTAGGTTGTTAAGATACAGTATGTCCACTAAACAATGTGGGAATTGTTGTTAAAAGGTTATGGTCATGGTTATTTAATTACAATTTTAAGGATTATGCCTTTTATGAGATAGGACATCAGATCAGACCAAAAACACACTCTTATCCAGCACTTGACTTCCCCACCCCCCTTACATTTCGCTGAATATATGAACAGTACACCACATTTTGCATCAGCAATGAGGTCCTAGAATAGTTGCATGTAAAAAAAATATTTGTTGGAGACTGAGCTGGTCTTAAGTCAAAATGCACGAAAACCTGGAGAATTATTTGATCCTGCATTGCAAGTTAAGTCTGAACACACTTAGTAGTGAAATTACATTTTAAAGGGATTTAAATGAAAAGTGTATATGTAGCCATGAATTTACAGGGACTCTAGGGCAGTAACTGGAAAATAAAGCAATGGCTAAACTCTGTCTATCAATCTAGAAACGTTGTCCTGTCACCTCCTGGTCTGCAGGTCTTGTGTTGTTGGTAGCTAAGTATCTTAGCTAGCTGATACCTGTTCCTATAGCCTGTGTATGTAAAGATACAGAATTTATATGTAAATTCTAGTTTGTTATGTAAAACTGCAGCAGCCAAGATGACTGAGGGCTTCAAAGACTAAACTGCCCGGAAATGTATGGCGTGTTGTGTTCCTTTGATGATTGTGATTATGACAATGATGATGAAGCATTTCCTGGTCAATATGCATTGATTTAAATAAAAACATATCACACTTATGTAAACAGATTTATATCCAGACCACTGATGAGCTTTGACAGACTACGCACATCTACTAATTCTCAATAGCACAAAATAAAGTAGACAGTAAGTAAGCTATTAAGTAAGAATGTCTGGATGTAAATTATTTGCATTGATGTTATAGATATAGGCAAAAGCTGAAGGGGATTAAATACAGGGGGTCAAATGAAAGTATAAACCAGTCATGATAACAGCTCTTCTGTATACTGTAGCTCCTTTTCTCTGTCGTTTACCCTCTATCTCCTCCCACCTCTCTTTATTTCTCATCTGCTCTCTCCTTCCCTTTTCCTCTCACTTATCTTGTCTCCATTTATCTTTCTGTCGCCTCTTCTCCAATCATTTTTTTTAGTCTTTTCACCTTATTTTCTCTCATCTCTGCCCTCTTTATCCTTTACTCTGTCTGGTGTATTATGTCTTTTTTTCACTTTTTCACCTCCCCCATCTTTTCTCCCTCATTCTTATCCGTCACTGCTTCCTCTCTACCGCCTCCTCCATGTTAAAGATCTCCCTCTATCCTTTATTCTTTCCCTGCTCTCTCTTTCTGTCTTTTATTTACCCACTTATCTCTCTTTCTTCCTCTCTTTTTCAGTCTGCAGTCTGCTTCTCTGTCAATAACAGCTTATTAGGTTTATGACACACAGCCTGGATTATGTTCAGACAAACACTGACACCCAGTGGTCGGAAATGGGACCACAGTCTTTATTAGCTGCTGTTAGCCATGATGATAACAATCATTATTTTAACTTAACTGAAACTCATCAGCTCTGTTGCATAAAATAGCAGCTTTAGCCAACTGTGTTACTCATAAACTGAATGTCTCATGCTTCAATCTACAAAATGGGACAGTACTGTTTGATACATAAGTTTATGCAAACCTGCAAAATGGCATTATAAGTGGTCAGGAAGTGTAATGTCAACTGAATGATGCTGCTAAAGTGTCCCTGCTTAAGACACAAATTTACAAAGCATCTGTACTGTTTTTACAGTGATTGCATGTAAGAGGTGTTTTTTGTGTTGTGTTTGTGTACAGTATTTACATTTCATTTTCTGATTGAGCAGTGCATAAATGGATACACGTTCAAATGCTAGATCGAGGCCTACGAAATACACACTCGTACAAGTACAGAAGTCATGCCAAATGTGGGAACAGTACAGCATGTGTGTGTGCACCCATGACAAGCCAGCTTTTGAATATCCCCTTGAGTTCACAAGGCAAACGAGACCCTCCATGAGAAAGCCAAACACGTTTACACAGAAGCAGCAAGAAACAAATGTAAAGAGGAAGACACAGAAATCCGCGAAAGAATGACAAGACAGAGAAACAAGGAAAAGAGAAGAATAGAGGATGGATCCATCCATCCATCCATCCAACCATCCATCCATCCATCCACTTGGCATTCAGTTATATAAGTGAATAAACACAATTTATGACCTTTAACCTACAATCGGTAATCATCATCCATTGACAATCTACAATAAACAGACAAAAATTGTTTCCTCTTAAACAAATTAATATAGCTTAACATAAATCTTTTTCGTTTTTTGACATTTTTCTTAATACTGTGTTCTTACTTTATTATAAATACTATTTTTGGATGTAATAGTTATTTTAGGTCTTTCTGTCTGTTTTATGTTATCGAGAATGTATAAAAGATTCAGTAGGCTATAGCAGAGCTCAGGATTCATCCTACTTTACTGTGACGTTAATGTTTCCAAACAAGCAGAGAGAGACAGAAGGAAGCAAAACAGAGAAAAAGAGATGTACAGTAAGAATGAGGCACTGAGATTAAGAGAGAGACAGGGACAAATCTATTTTGAACTTTTTCTTCACTTCTCACTGCTCTCCGATTTTCCATTTCCAAATATAACACGATTTTCACACCTGAGAACATTTCTACAAAAGCTGTTAAATACAGACACGCATGGGTTTGTGTGTGAGTTGGTGTACTGCGAGTGTGTATGGAGTGTCTTTCTGTCAGTCAAAATAATGAGACACCAAATGCATGCAGGTATACACTCAGACGCGCACGCACGCATGTGCGCGCACAAACACAAACACACACACACACACACACACACACACACACATTGACTGAGGATGCAGCTCCAGAGAATCTAGCTTCACTCGGATAATTATGATTGATCAGTGTGTCAGTCATAAATAGAGCTAAACATACGCACAGAAAAACAAACAACGAAACAAAGCCAAAGACTATGAACTATAAGATAAAATGTGTGTAAAATACACCCTCAAGCACAGACACCCCCAGCTCATTAACTATTTCCTTGTGGCTACTGAAGAAACCAGACGCAACAAAAGTACAGTACTCTCCAAGCATCAAACGTAGGTGATCACAATTAGAGCAGCACCGATACATCAGCAGGCCGATGTTATTGGCTCAGGTGATCACAAACATATCGGTATGTCTGTGTAAACTGGCAAACTGCAGCAATAAAGGTTTTGGGATTTGTTTTGATCAGGCCCCCCAAATCCCATTTAGTTTACCTTACACGGTAGTGTGTATTTGAGATTAATTTCTGTTAATTGAAGTATACTATATTTATGTCTTTATAATATCTGTATCTGTGTCTTTGTATCCCAACCGGCAGCTCCAAATGGTCGCACCAAAAGTCAGGGTCTATCTGAGGTTTCTGCCTGTTAAAAGGATGTTTTTCCTCGCCACTGTTGCACCAATGCTTGCTCTTAGGGGGGAATTAGAGGGTCTCTGTAAATTATATGAATAAAATAAAATCTAATTGAATTTACAATTCAAATTATCTTATGCACACATCAGACAGACGTATCTTGCCATCAGCTTGGTATAATTTTCAAGTTCTGATATCAGTATTGGCCTCAAAAATCCAGTGTTGGTCAAGTTGGAGTCTAATCCCAAGGCCTGTCTACTGAATTGTTTATCCTGTTGTGTATCGTCACAACTTAGACAAATTTTACACAGCTCACAAAATCCTCTTGTCCTCAAGACCTTCCGGTGAGTACAACAACAGAAAAAGTCAAAACCAAACTGTGAATGAAACAAGCTAAACTATTTCTTACAAGAAAACTATGACCAAAGATGTAAGTTTGTCATTAAACTGAATTCCACAGCACATCCAACAAGCATGGCACTGACAAATCAGTAGGTAAAATGCCATCAATAACAAAAAGAGAAAATTGCAAAGGCATACGAAGAAAAGATGAGATTTAAAATGATTGAGAAAGATAGAAAAAAGTGATTATCTAAACAAAAAGAGTCATCCTACCTCCAGCGATGGCAGTTTTCTTGCCCACCGTAACAGTGACAGCAGTAGTAGCAATCACGATCCTCCCTGCTGGTAGAGCCACACACACACACACACACACACACAGACACACAATTAGCAAGAATTTACAGAACTTTATCAATCCATGGGTGCATAATGTATGCACATCCCAAACACAAATCTTCCCTCCAAAAATATATATACATGCATGAGTATATTCATGCACAGGAAATATATGGGGGTGACAGATTGAGCTGGACTCAGTAGGTAATATTTAATAAACTCGTGCATTCATCTTCTGTTTCTCTAGTCACAGCCATCATGCCAGTCAATGCCAACTGTCACCAAGCCACAGACTCCAGCCAGACTAACATTTATGTGTTATGTAACACTGAATATGAGAGCTAATTGACTAATACACTCATACCAGAGGGACTTCGTGTGTACTGCCTGTTTCACCATGTTTATATTTCTGTTATTCGCTCCACTAACACAAAACCAGTCTATACCTGCATGACAAATCACACATTCAGGAAATTGTGCAATTTAGTTAAAAATAGGTTTAATGTTTTTGCCACTGAATATTGTAGCATAATGTAGTAACAAAATAAAAGACAGCCAACAAACTCTATAAAACCAGATGTTTACTTTTCAAAAAGAATAAATTTAATACAGAGAGCCACTGACTTAGCACAATGCAAATGAACAAGAACGTCAACTGATTTCCTGAGAGAGGAGAGGAGGTTCCCACACTGTGACATGCTCATTCAATGACAGAAAGAGAGAGAGAGAGAGAGAGAGAGAGGGAGAGTAATGAGACAGGAGAAAAAGCAAAACAAGAGCAGAGCTAGAAAAAGAAAACAGGCATGGGTGAAAAAACAGAAAACACAGCACTTGACATGCTTTAAAATTAGGGGTGAGGAAGAACAGGACGAGGATGAATAAAATGAGGAGGCATGCCAAGTACAAGTAAAGGTTTTCCTCTACCCTCCTCCTCCTCCGCCTCCCTTCGTTTTCTCCCTCCCTCCTCCGCTTGGAGCTCCACCTCCTCTGCACTTAAGTTGGCGCTATAGTCAGCCTCATAGTCCCTGAATATATCTGAACACAACAAACTATGTAACATCAACCTGAAACATACTTTTTGTACATTTGTACTTGTAAAAAACATGGCGGATGGTATGATAAAATGTTTCATTATAATGATATAACATGAAACATTTATTGCCACCTTAACATAGGAATTAGAAATACAGCTTCAAACTTGCTGAAATGTGAAGATCCTATACTGTCTAGTACCTTTTAAATGCAGCTCAAGATATGAAATCCTCCGTAGATTTAGTACATACAGTATAGCTGCTTATGTGAAGTTTTTATGCTTGGGGAAATAAAAAAACTGCCTAAAAATAACACTCAACATTTAATTTGAACCTTTAATTAGGTGAGGAGGTGTAATTTGCACATTCTGTATTCTGTCATGAGGAAGGGCAGTATCAGTAGCCTCAAACTCAATGAATATACTGTACATCAACAAAATTATATTTAAGTATGCATAATTTAGTAAAGATTAAATTAAAAATCCCTGTCCTTTGTTAATGCCTAAAGCACTTTGTAGCAAACCTGTTTCTTTAAATCACTTTAAAAATACATTCTTTCTTGCTAAATAAGAAAATTGAATCCAGAGGCATAAAAGGGTCACGCTCAAATTCCTACCTGTTAACTAACTTTTGTGTGTGTATATGTGTGTGTTTTGTCAGTAAAGATTTCTCCATTACCTCTAGTTTCCTGTCTGGGCATGTAGTACAGAAACTGTCCAGCTGGGAACTCGGATGCTCTGCGATACCACACAGGGAAATGGTCCAATGTAAACAAATTCTCGATGTCTGTGGAGGTCAGGAAAGACCTGGGGAGGGATAAAAAATTAAAATGTGTTATATAAATAAACTTGCCTTAAATTAAAGAAAAGCATACTATCCATCGCCTAATTATGATGACAAAAGAAAAGAAGGACGACTGAAAAGGAAGATAAGATAAAGATTTGAGAATTGTTGAGGTAAAAAGGGGTATATAAAAGAATTATATGTATTACCAGCTGCCCTTTATTGACCACCAGAGGGCAAACTCTTACCTTGGTGTAATTGCAGCTTCAATCCAGCTCTTTAAGTGCGATCACTCATTAAGAAAATGTACCGGTAACAAAGTTTAACTAACCCCAGTTTTAAATCTTTTGGAGTTGAAGGTATGACTTACTTGATGTGATGATATTTAATGTTCAAAATGTTATTTTACTCACTTGGCAGTTCTTTTCTCAATGCCAGCGTATCTCTGGAATCTCAATAGGCCTGAACGGGTCCCCAAGAATGCTGTTTCTATCCCCTCTTCCATACTGAAAGAGAGAGGAGGGGACAATGAGACAGAAAAAGAGAGAGTTGGAGCAGAAAGAGGGGGCAAATATTTTGTACATCACGTAAAAAGTCAACGTCTTAATTAAACATTTATGTGGATGTGCATGTGTTAATATTCACCCAGATGTGTTGAGCATGAGAGCGGTCCAATAGGCTTCCATAGGTGCTGTGACCACAGCATCAAAAAGAGTTTGTTGCAACAACTGCATATCACCTGTAGAGTTAGGGAAAAAACAAATCCAATGCTAATGATAAAAATGATAGAGGCATAAGACAAAAGAAAGAGGAAGACACAAAAATAAATATACAGCATTAAATGGAGTCATGTCGAAGACCATAGGAGTGCCTTAGTGTATCACTGAATCTGCAGTTTTTCCTAAATCAAAAGATGCTGTAATTAAAGTCTCCACTTACATTCCAGATCTGGTTCTTTGCCAGTGAGGTATCGCACCACAGCCTGTAGCTGGCTCAGCTTACGGTGGGCCGGGTCAATGTCTGTCTCACAGTAGGTCCTACAAGCGTACACACACACACACACACACACACACACACACACACACACACACACACACACACACACACACACTTAGTACTGTAGTCACTCAGTAACATATCTTATTTCTTGACACTAATTAGAATCCCATAAAATTCTATGTTCTTATACATAGTTCTTATGCATAACTATATATAACATAGTTATACATAGTAACTAGTTATACATAGTTATATAACATATTTATACATAGTTAGTTATGCAGTACTTACCATTCATTGGCTATGGTCAGGTCTGGAGCCATTAAGTCATGGAGACCTAAGGCAAAAAAGCAAAAAAGAAACCAGAGAAAGAGAGTAAGAAAGAAACACAGACATAAAGACAAAGACACTAAGACAGAAGGGAAAGACTTACCCTCCTCAACAGAGACATTTCCAGTGAAGATAAACTGTCCATATCCCCTAGTCAATACTATGCCAAGACTGTCAAACATAAAAAAGACATTTGTAATTAGCAAAAGGAATCATGCCCTGTAATTTTTAATTCCTACATTACGCATTTGTTGCTACTTTAATTTGAACAAATGTGTAGGTTAGACAGAACATTAAATATAAGAGATATATTATATTTTTTAATATTCTAAATCCGGACACTTTGAGTAATCCAGTTAAATTAAACAATCAGACAAACCTAAATGGTGTCTCATTGATGACAGTGTAGAAGTAATCATTCTTCAGGAAAATTACTCGCGTCTGTGAGAGACAGAGAGAGGACAGAGTTTGTAAAAACGATAGTAAATGCAGAAAGAAAAAAATGCTGATACATTTACTTAAAAGACAAAAAATACAAATGGCCATTCAAAACTTGCTACCTCAAAGGAATCAAAACTTAAATAAGACAATAAAAGTGCTCAGTTTGCTTTCTCACTAACAGACAAAAACACAAGTACTCACTCCTTTATCCACTGAAGCTCTCACGTCTAAAGACATCATTCCAGTTTCTCCTTTAACCATGGCTGTCCTCAGCTGAAACAAAACCATAAATTACTCAGATCTTCACTTGTTTTGTCATACCATGCTATGAATCCTGACCTGAACAACACAGCTCACCCTGACATACAGTCCAGGAAAGTGAGTGAGTGAGTAAGTGAGTGAGTGAGCGTGTGCATGTGTTACTCACTTTCTCCTCGGTGTCTTCCCATTCCACCTCTGCCAGATCAACACTGTTATAGTTGGGTTTTGGCTTTAGCTTCTTCCCCTCTTTATACTGTCACACATACAACGGTACAAACAAGAAAGTCTTTAAGAATCTATCCCATCATATCATATTGGTTATTGCAATACATCTGTCAAGCAGGGTTATTAACTTTCTGCAGTTTCACAGCTGCAATAACTCATTGTACAATCCGATCTTTGTCTGTACCAGAGGTCGAAGGTCAGGGTGGGACAGGATGTAGCCGTTGTTGGTTAAAAGGTAGCCGTAACCATGGACACCCAGCTGAAGAGACAGAAAGGACGTGTAATTATTAAATTATAAATCAAATGTCACTGGCGTTCTCAGAGAAGAATCACTACAGAGTATTCATACAGTACTTTATCCTTGCTTGTGACACAGTATATTGTGGATGGTTTACCTTGTATCTAGAAACTAATCTCATCAGTTCTTTCAAGGCCACGTCAGTTCCTACCACTCCCAACAGAATCCCATGAGACAACTAAAGGAAACACAAAGCAGGTTGATAAATGCAAAGTTTCAGGTGTCTGTTGAGGGCATTGGTTTGATGGTATTAATTAAATGTGAATACTTACAGTCTCTTTTTTCTTGCTGAACACAGGCATGGCTACTGAGGTCATCAGGAGCAGGCTTTGGGCCTGAGTGTTGAACAGCTGTGGTACACACATACACAAGAACAGCCACAATGACTTGATCTGCATTGTTTTTTAAATGTTACATGTTAAATTTGGAGGAGTTCGCTCCTGTTGACCAAAGGTGGGAAATGAAGTGAAATGGTGATGGATTGGAAGATGATGTTTAACTTAGTAGTGCTAAATCTCTCTGGACCAAAGAATATTAACTAAGCCAACGTTTTAATGATGGAAGCAAAGAGAAGCTAAGATATGTTAAGATATTCCCTCAAATAACGTTGCAAAAAATGCTATTGGCTGTAAATATAAGACTAAGCTAAATTTCACAGGTACTATATACTGTATTTTATATGGCTAACATTACTTAAAATAGAAATTTAGCAGTGCTCTATGAATACCTTTGTCGTGCTTGGTAACTGATGGTGAAGATGGAGGGAAGACAACATAGGAGAAGAGACAACAAGTAGGAAATGGCAGTCAAAGATATTCCACATATGGTACAGATGAAAAGAGATACAAAATAAAGGAGGACACAGAAATAAGCATGCAGGGGTGGAGTAGCAACTAGCAACAGATTTACTTGAAAAGGAAACATTTTACTAAAACAAAATACTTATGATAAGAAGTCACATGAAAGAATTTCTGCTTAAGCAAAATTGGTTTATGCTAGTTTTTTGCTGGTGTTGCTACACGGTTCTTGAAGCATAGCTAGTTATGTGGTTTTAGGGTGTTGCTAACAGTGCTAACACTGGCTAAGCTAAGTTGTTAAAGTAATGTGTTCAGTAACAAATACAATAATGATTAAAATGAAATAAAATCAATAATAAGTATAGCCGCAAGCGGCAATTCGCGGGTTCAAACCTTTTTTCTCAATAGCGACTTCAAAGTAATTTCACACATGTGGTCCAACATCGCTTTAAAACGTAAGCAAGCTTTGTAACGATTCGACAAACAGTGCACTTTCTTTAAAATGCCTACAACTGAGTTTTCAAAAACAGTTATTTTCAATTCAGTGTGATACGTAGCTCAGTCCAACTCATGGTAATTTGAGAAAAGCAGATGACCAACACAAAAACAATTGCTGATAATGACGCAAACTCCAAGCTCAAACCTTGATTTGCGTCATTCCACGTCCAGTTATTGTGCATTTACAGCGCCCCCTAGTGGTCAATTTCAATGAGACTTGCAGTTTATGTGTGAGGTCATTGTGTTGACATTTCCTGGAAGTTTTGTGTTGATTGGTCATTTATAGCCTGATTTGCGCGTTGTTTGCGCTATATGATCTGCAGTTTGTTCGCATTTATAGCGCCCCCAGGTGTTCAAGGTGAATGAAACTTTCAGGGTGTGGTTCAGGGATTTATCATAGTGACTTATGAGGACAAATCCTGGGAGATTTGTGATGATTGGACAATGAATATGTGATTTATATGAAGTTATAGTTCTGATTTGTGTTCATTTATGTCCAGAGCCATGCTCCTTTCAAAATTCATAGGTCAATAACTTAAAAAGTAATTGAGATATGGACATGCTTCAAACACCTTATAATAAGCTTGATCAATTGATGATTCACTGAAAATTTGGTGGCAACCAGAGCTACGGCAGACATCAAATAATAATAATAATAATAATAATAATAATAACTTAAACAGACAAACATAGAAGGGTTCTACCGCTTCACAGTTTGAACCCTAATAACATTAAAGTTACTAATACTAGCTTATTTCAGGGATGAGTGTTTTGCTGTCTTGACTGTCATGTCTAACTTGCTGTATGGGTGAGTGGCTTGCTTGGTTGCTGTAAAAGTAATGTTTTCAATTTCAAGTCAGAGTTAGCTATATAGCTCATTTGCTTCTGTGGTCCCTGAACAGGTGCATACTAGGTGGTTGCTAGGTTGTTGCTTTGGCAGCAATTGCTGATGTTGCTAGGAGATTGAATTGGTGACTGGGAATAATTGGATTGAGGGGTTGAATGTTTCAATACCATGGAGAGAGAAAGAGAGGGAGAGACATAAATAGAATGGTTTCAAATGTTGAAGAGAGATGGAAAGACAGCATTGGAACATTTATCATTATTGCCCTCCAGAAAAAAAATAGTATAATAGATCATTACTAAAAGTAATAGCCCATATGGCCTGAATGAGTCTGACATTTTGATTATTAATGCCAGCTAATGTTAATACAAGATAGTTAATAATGTCTGCAAGCACAGTAATAATGGAAGAAAAAGACTGACCACAGTGTCCATATAAGCCTCAGTCCAGATGATGTCATGATCGTGGTTAATGACCATTGGCCGGCTCAGAACATGGAGGTACTCCATAACGTTTTCCTGCACGTCAGCCAGTGTGGAGACGTGTGTGTAGTACCCTGCAGGACACACAAATAATGTACAAACATACCGTATATCACAAATTACTCCGATGGAAAACCTAGGACTCAAAGATTTTAGCAAATAAAATCTTCACCATATTATTTTTTTAATCTTTTTGCCTCTGGCTTTTGTGTATAACATTTAGAGCTGCAAACTCACTTATACAACTTCAAAAAACCTGGTATTCCTAATAAAACCCTAAGGTGTTCTGAATGACAAAAAAACTACTTCCCTCATTACTGCAAATGGGCTGTTTCCATTTTTGAAACTTGGCTTGGTCTAAGGTTTATGGCAGTTTTACAACTGGGAGACAATGACGTCAATAGGATACCTGCAGTGAAGCTGCTTAGTGACAACAGGCTACTGAAGCACTGCCAGTTATGAATATGTGAATATGTGCAACCTTTTCTTCCTTTGTAATGTCTCCCCAAGCATGCGGCTGTAAATATTATTAAGTAGACCTGCTCACTTAAACTGAAACATGTTTTGCAGCAGTGTAACAAAAAGCATGTTTCTCTGTTTATGACAGATATGCTGTTTTTGGCAGAAGCAACTGCCAGGGTATGCAACAGAAGGGAGTGCACCTGTTATTTATTACACACAGAGACACACACACAGATATGATGTTTCTTGGCCGGGGACGTGTTTACAGTGTATCTGTGCTGATAATCAGGTATTTAGTCAGGGATTTTTTATGTGCACAGAGCAGGATAAAGTGATTATTTTCAGGTCTGAGCTGCTGCATGACCCCATATAATTCACAAGAGGGCAGCACCTGATACCCAGTCCCATACAAAACCACTTGGGAACACCAAAGAGATTCAACCAACCTCTTTTCTTCCCAAGTACAACACAAGAAATCACTTGAATCACTTAGCACATAGACTAAGCACGTAACTGCAGTAGTTTCACAGCTACTTTTCTTCTTATTTGCTGAAATTACCTACAATTCCTATTCTAAATTGTATGGCAGAACCAGGGTTTCAACCTAGCAACTTTTATAACACAAAGCATATTTTTGGACCTTGACCATGCTAATGATTCATCCCAATTTACCCTTGTTGTTGCAGGCAATCCATTTAACATTTTCAGCAAATGTCACCTCTCGCCCAATCAAATAGGTGAACACTCGAACCTGGAGAGACAATAAAAGTATATAGTGAGATGTAATAAACACCACTTATTTGTTACTCTAAACAGCTTTAAGCTTGCTTAAGGTACATTTCGCTGGTGCTTGCAGTTGATCCTTTTTGTGTGCGTATTTGTGTGTTGTACCCGTCGTTCCGGCCAGTTGAACTCTTCAAAAACATCCTGGAAATCCTCCATTGCGCCGTCCGTTATCAGCATGATAGCTTGGTTACAAAGGCTGCCCTGGCCCAACGCTGCAGCCTGAACACACACACACACACACACACACACACACACACACACTTTACTTGATCTTGGAATTTGTACTACAGAAATCAGCAGATGCAGATGCCTGCAAATTGTGTAGAGCAGATATAGGATAAATAAAAATAAATTAAATTAAAATTAAAGTAAAAAATCTGGCTATTGAATTGCAAGCAATGCTATATGTTGTTAGGACCTAGCTTGTGTTGTGGTTGTGACACAAACCTCGTTGAGGATCTTGAAAGACTCCTTCATTGCCTTTTTTACTTTGCCCTCGCCTTTGACATGAAGTCCTTCAACCAATAGCTTGAAATGCTGCAGAGAGACACACAACAAACAAACAAATAGACATTGCCAATACGTCATGGTTCTTCTCCTTTGGTAAATGCAGTCCCCAAATGAACATGGGGAGGGAGGGAGAGAGAGAGAGAGAGAGAGAGAGAGAGAGAGAGAGAGAGAGAAATCAGCGGGGAGAGAGTAAGCGAGTGCAAAGGAGGAATTATCGCCAGCTCCCTGGTACACTGACCAATTGCGGCAAAGTCACTACAACACCAGAAGGTAATCAGGATTAATCAACACACGCACACAGACACCCGAACGCACTGTGATGAATGGCCACATTGTTGAGGGTTTGACCACTGTGCAGACAAAAGATGTTCATGGCCTTCATGTTGCTTTTAGCCTCTTACAGAATTGTATATGCCCTTACAAATACAAGCTACCTGTAAAGTATGTTATTATTGTCTAGACATAACTCAGCCTTGACACTTACTTCTTTGATTGTTAGTTGTTGGTAAAAATGACCAAGACATGAGATTATTTGCTTAAATATACACTGTATATATATTTCAATCATGGCAAAAAATTAATAGAGAATCTGGGAATGTCCAGCCTCCATGTCTTTTGGGCCCCTGGTGTTCTTTTTAGCCCAGGTCACTGATTCAATTGCTCAATATTTGACAAAACGGAAAATAAAAATGATTTGAAGAAAGCACACATTGGTCTCTTACAGTTTGGACAAACACAATCTGATTTACAGCGGGAGTTAATATGGTAAACTGTTGTTTGGGAATGTAGGAACTCTTATATAACAGCCACAAAACCGAGGATTGTCTTCCTGTAAATGTGTGTGTTCCAACATGAGTTTATGCGAAAGTCCGTCAGGCAACATCTGTAAGCCCATTCTGTTACAGCCTGCCTCGCTGGACATTAAACCAATCAAATCCCTTGCTGACAGGTCATGTGACCTACTTAAAATTGTCAGTGGCCAGCAACCTCACCTTATCTGCGATGATGTGAAGGGGAGTGAAAGTAGGGCACACATCCAACACGTAACACACACAGACTGAGCAGACTGAGCAGGGGTTGGTATGTGACAAATAGGAGAATAGATGAGGGGGAAAAACAAAGAAAGCAGCTTAAAGAGATATGGATGGATAAAAAATGCAAAAAAGAAAAATGTCATGGCTTTGTGAAGGAGACTGGAAAGAGGAAACAAAGAAGACAAAGAAGGAAGTGGAAGAGAGAGGAAGAAATATCTGCATTCTTCAAACACCAGTAGAATCAGGGCACTTTTATCACACATGAGCATGAACTGGTTCTGAGGGTTTCATCATAACACACATTCCCTTTGTGACGTTTTAACTGTGATGTGATGACAGCATACTATCTTTACAAGATTGTTGAGATAACAGTTGATAGAAGATTGATAAGTTAGCAGAGGTTAACTGAATTAATTAGCGCTTGCATGTGTGCGTGCGCTTGCAAGTGTGTGTGTGTGTGTGTGTGTGTGTGTGTGTGCAGTTCAAGTTACCTCTCTGTTATCCAGATCAGCTTGTACCAGCGTGCCCTTGAAGCAGGGCTCCACGTAGCGAACATAGTCACTGTACTGGAGAGAGAAATCAAATGTGTAACCCAATAAAATCAATGAGCCACATGATCAACAGTCAGCATGATTAACATTTATAAAAGGTACGAGTTATTGAAGTTTTACTACCCTCAAATCTCAATCAATCCCTAAATATTGAAATATCCCTTAACTTTATTACGCTGAATTATTCCAGCCAACGTGATAATCTGCAACACAGAAACTATTTAATTCCTAATAATATGCTTATATAAACGTTCAAATATTTGAGTGCTGTTGTATAATTATAACTTATTTAATACAATGTCTTTTTTACTTTCTATAGGTCTAATATTTGTTGTTTTTCAGACGGATTTCAGTGTTTAAAGTTGGACATTTGGATGTGGTGTTTATATTCCTGGAAGCTGTTACTCTGTTTTTTCCACTGACATTAGTCAAGTCAAGTTCAAAGTTAAATTACATTATGTTATTTCCGACAAGGACATCTATTTTGAACTCCCATTGTTTTTGCTTGCATAAAGCTGCACCCCCATAAAAGAAGTGGTGCAGCTTTAAATTCTGTGTAAAAACAGCTTAAGGGCAGCGGATTTGCCAGAGGCGTATGATTACACACGCAGTAATACCAGGATAAACCTAGCTTATTACACCGATTTATGGTTGGAGGGCTTTGTGCAGCCAGAATCCTGAAAAACCTAAAAACAAAAATGAATTTTGAAGCTTAGATGTTACTGAAAGTAAATGCCTTTTGCTAACTGAATGTTTGATGTGTGTATTTGTGCCTGTTTGCATGTGTGTGTCAATTTCCGTGTATTCTCCCGAGTCTCAGTACTGTCTGTACCTGAGAATTAGCTTTCCGTGTATTTGTGTGTTAGGGTGTTAATCTCAACGTCACACTTATCAACCTGCTTGTTTGTGTGTGTTTTGTGTAACTGTGTGTGTGTGTGTGTGTGTGTGTGTGTGTGTGTGTGTGTGTGTGTACTTACAGCTATTATGTTGACAAAGTCATTTTCTCCCAGTGTGTCCAGGATTGTATTGATGGTGTGTTTGGCTATGGTCAGTCTGAGTCCTTTCATACTGCCACTGACATCCACCACGATTACCACATCTTTAGGCGAAGTGGCGGCCTGGATATACCTAGAAAGTGACAGACAGCTGAGGTAGGAAGCATTAAAGACTTAACCTTTATAATGCCAACTCAATGACATTCAGGCATAAACAGAGACTCTATGTTAATTACCATTAAGTCTAGCAGACAGAACAGGCAGAGTTGAAGCCTTATCCTTTAATTTATTCCTCTGTTCTTCCATCCATGCTTCTCTTCATCTCCTTATCACCATCCCCTGATTTCCAAGCTCATTAACATGGATTAGATTTCCCCTACAGTATTGGACATCTGCAACCTTCCAGGAATCAGTTGTGTCGGAGGACCACAAGTTCTTGGAACTTGATTTATGTTACCGAACAGTAATCCAACCTTTTATACGTAAGACATTCCCACATGTCAAAGCGGGTGTAAATAATAAAATAAATGATGAATTTTATGGTCCTGGTATTGTGCATGCTGGCTCACTGTCACACTGCTATGGTTTCCTGGGACACTTTAATCTGACTGAGACACTGTTAACAGTAGCACCTGTCCTTTGACCATTAAGGCAAGTAATGTCTGCTGTGAAAAAAGCATTATTCCCAGCATTATTGACACGCTTTTCATGTTTGATTAATGTGTGTATTTTAGTGTGTGTTTTTTTTGTAGAATGTGCATTTCCTTTTAAAACTCTGTTAAGTGTCTTTGAGTGTTGCAAAAAGTGCTATCTAAATAAAAAGCATTATTATTATTATTATTATTATTATTATTATTATTATTATTATTATTGTTATTTGTAAAAGGCAATACGGCTGCTGATGTATAAGCGAGCCTCAAACATGTCTTGTTGCATTGATGTGTATGAAATTGTCTTTGAGACAGACAGAAGCCACAATTGGTGCTCTTATGGTGACAGTAGTTAGAGAGCTACTTTCAATGTAAGATGAGATGAGCTTATTTATTCGACCACAACTGATGAAAGCCCTAACAACTACTGTATGTGCTACTCTATATGTCCAACTGTGCAGCCTGCAACAAAGTTGCCTCCCTCTGGCCATATTAAATGATATGAACCTCTGTCAAACCTGGGTTCTGTCTCTCTATTAACTATCTATTTTTTTTAATTGAATAAAGCATGAACTTAAACAATAGTTTAATCTGTAGGTAGGGTGACTCAGACAAAATCTGACTGATAAAATGCTTTTGCACCAAACCACATCACCTTAGAACATTAACTTTTAACAACTTCTGTTAAAAGGCAAAACAAGGAGAAAACTGCACTTAATGGGGAAAGACACTGATTCGAGAGGCTAATCAGAAAGACTTCTCTCACTGTCACCGACTGCCTCTATAGCTGACTCAACAAGCTCAATTGGCCAAATGGTCACTAATATGAGCAGACTTGTGCCAACTACAATTGAGTGGCACCCAATGACTGGTGGCTTGGAGTGTCAGGGCACATACTGTAAGTAAGGTATGTTGCTTCAGGTTGAGCTGAGTTGTTCTGGTTCTTCTGCCATTCATTAGAAACACAGTCCTGCACGTACAGTTTGAACTATACAGAGAGCTACAACCCTTCAAAAGGCATCAATAAGGAAGTAGAACTGATGTTGATGGGAATATAGCCTTACCAATTTCTGTTTCTGCAATCAAAGGTGACCACACCATTTTCATCTGGAATCCACTGGATCCCTGGAGACAGGAAGAAAGATGGAGAGATTTAGCAAAGGCAGATGCTTGGAACTGCTCTTTTACAGTCTGGTCTGGTGGATGGATGAACAAATGGATGCATGGATGGATAGTGACAGATCAAATGAGGGAGAGATGGATGAGATAGCAGTTGAGTAAAACAAGCTGTGTCGCAAATCCTCTGCTAATTACACACACACACACACACACACACACACACACACACACACACACACAAAGGAGAGACTGAGTCATCATGGTTGACAGACAGCTTCCTGCATCGTCAGTTACTGTGTAAGTATACTGTTTGGCTTGTGTAGCTGAACATTTATCTACAGCCCTGTTCATGTTGTCTTAACACCGTGCAGACACAGGATAAATGTGCAAATGAGAAGAATGCAGGATTTCCTAAATGTAGGATGTGTAAGTACCTGGGTACAGCCTGAAGAAGCCTGTAGCACTGCCAAAGTACTGCCAGGTAAGAGTTGGATCTTTTTGGAAGTTTTCAATGAACACATCATTCAGGGCCTCAGACATATAGGCTCCGTTCAGAATAGCTGGATCTACAGAAAGAGAGAGAAAGAATGAAATTGATTTTCGACTGTCAACCAGATGTGTCATACAGTATGTGCAAGGGAATAGAAGATGCATGTGTGTTCACGCTTCTGTACCTCTGTTGTAAACATTTGTAGGGACTTGTATGTTACTCAGTTTTGTGTTGACTGGCAGTTTATTGAAGTGTTCATTTTGCTCCAGAGGGAATTCTCCTCCCAGCGACATTGAATTCCCAGCGGCATCCACCGAGTTGATGAGCATGGAGTTAAAGTATTCAAACTAGAGAGAAAAGTAAAGGATGGTGACCTCGTGGATTATTTGATGATGACAAATTAAAGAGACGTTCAAAAACTCAGTATATACAGAATATTCTTCTGTGTGGTCTGTAAAAGCCTCAGTTAACTTTGCATATTTGCTAATAGTAGAGCTACTGTATGCTTATGTTTAACATAGTGTGAATAAGGTGAAAGGAGACAAATATGTAACACAAGCAGAACATCTTTGAAATAGTTATGGCTATGATGGTGATAGTGCAGTACTGTTGACACCACCAGGAAAGGGGTACAGGTAAAGAATAGCATATTTTGGATATAAATCCGTGGTTACATAATCGTCCTGCCTGTGTTAGACTACGCATACAGTAAATTGTACCAACAGTCACAAACTGTACACAGAGGTTATTACCTTCAGTGTTTCATTGTACTCGTGGTAAAGGTCAGCATCCTCTGCTGCTTCCGCTAACCTCTGTGATGAAAATACAGCAGGTAAAGGATACACTCTGTTCATGTAAGTAAAACTATCAAGTCCGAACTAAACCCGCAGCAATTGTTTGCTTAAACAGAATGTATTATTATTACCTTCACAGATTTCATCTTCCTACCAAGCATCTCCTCCATCTCTTCAGCAAACTTTTTCACCAGCTCCTTTCCGTCCACCTCCTCGATCTTCACCATACCCTCGACATCCTTGTATTTCTTGAAAACAGGCGCAGTTGGCTCATTAGTGTGACAGTGCTATTATTATTATTAACAGAGCATTCCGGGGCGGCCTATAGATCACTCTCTCTCCCCCTTTCACATGTCTATCCACTGTCTCCGTCTAATAAAGGGAAAAACCCCTTAAAAAAACAAAAAAAAACAGAGCATTCTTCTAGGGACAATGTCCCATGAGCTCCTTAAAATCCTAAATTGAAAGACTCAGAGAGTAAGGTTTATAATATATTGCCTTCATTTTGACTACCACCTGATGCCACTGTATTTTTACATTCAAAAGTTACATACAATATCTTGCTTGAATACACAATGGAAAACAACAGAGAATATATAACCATAGAAGATCCTGGTATTATACAATTATACACGTGGGTTGTGTGTGTGTGTGTGTGTGTGTGTGTGTGTGTGTGTGTGTGTACGCAGTGTGCGGTACAGATGGGGGTCAAGCCCAGACTTCATCCCCTCCCCAGACACCCTCTCTAATCTGCAATTTGACAGAGTGATGCCAAAAGAAAACCATTTATTGCATACTGCACCTCCTGCCTGACATCTGTGCATGTTCTAATGTATTTTTATGGCTGCTGGTGGCTGCTGGGTTTGTCCACTGTGCGATTAAATTTGAGCAGCTACATAGATATAATTTAAGAGATCCAGTGCTGTTGCTGTTTGTGAACTGAAAGGTTAATTTCCGGCACTGATGATAAAAGCATAAGTTGTGGTGGCAGATAACAGATTCCTAGTAAATGTTTGTTTTGGTGATGGACTCATTTATTTTTACCTTCAGTGAGAGGATTAGATGAGAATGGGTTATCAAATTTGTCAAGAAAATAGTTTTGTTAATGGGAAATCCCTAGCTCCCAGAGTTCCTAACGGGTGGAGAAAGGCCCTTAGCAAGTAGTCAGTTAGTGAACTAAAAAAAATTCTGATAATTAAAAAAAGCTGTGTGAAAAAAAAAAACTAGATGCTGAATTTGTCATTTAAATTAAGATATATGTTATATTTTCCCTTTCTAAGATGATTTTTTTCAGTTGTTTTTACAGTGGGGAGAGAGAAAAAAACCCTTCCAACAAAAGTAAAGGTCCAACAGTTTCTGTATTATCTTCAAACTTAAACTCAAACACTGAATATCTTGTTTAGTTTACTCAGGCAAGAAGACAAAGTCACTAAACGATCCACAGATAATGAGAAAGCCATTGATTACACAGAGGTGGGTGATTAATGGCCTCTTGTTGCCAAGATTAAATGTATGCACTGGGTGCTTTTTACACATCGCTGACTAAATAAAAGGACAAAGTGTGCAACTAGGAGACTTATACCTGCATTATATATAAATACTACTATTACTGATACTGCTACTACAGCAACTAGTAGTACCGCTGCTGTTTCTGGGGCTGCTTGATCAAGTTAGTGAGTTTTTTACATCTTGTGTGGTTCTCAACTTTTGGAAAACTCTTTCTACCAACTAAACATTGAGGGTATCTCAGGTTAATCCAGTCTACAATACAGGTACAAACAACAAACTAATACTGCTGTGTTTGTCTTGGAAGAAATCTGTGGGAGTTAGCTATTTGTGCAGCTAGATTGATGGAAGTTTTGTTCTGTACAAAATGAAAATCGTGTTGTAAAATGAAAATAAAGATGTAGACTTTAGAGGAAGATGGTCAGTAGGTGCATGTCTCCGTGAACAGTTTGTGTTTGTGTGTGTGTGTGTGTGTGTGTGTGTGTGTGTGTGTGTGTGTGTGGCAGATGGGGAATGGGCCTGCTAGGGATTTTACAAGGTGCCATGCAGAGAGAGACTGAACATCCTAATTACTAAAACACACACACACACGCGCACACACACACACACACACACACACACACACACACACACACACACACACACACACACACACACAACCCCTTCTTCAGTATCTACGGTGAGTCACACAAAAATGGACACTTGTCAAAATGCAGCTAATTTCAATGAATCAATGTTTCAACAGTATATACAGTATGATGTTTTATTTTATGTATTGGTAAAGCACATACATTTTTTTAAAAGTCAACACACGTGTGTATGTGTGTGAGTGTATTTATGTGTTTTTGATTTAAGTGTGTCATCACATTGGTCTCTGGGCCATGTGCAGATGTTGTACAGCAAATGTATGCCAGTCAGCCGTGTTCCCATTGGTGGATGGAGCAGAGGGAAGGGGGAGGACATAGAGACCCCGCCCGACTCAGTCTGATGTGATGATGTCATGTGTTCTATATCCAACTGTCTCTATTACCGTAAAGTACATTTGTGTCTCTGCAATTAAGTTTGTGTCTTAGATTTCATTCCTTGTGTTTCTATTTTCTATTTGCCAGCAGCCAACTCTAACTGTTCACTGTTTTTCTACTGCTCTTTTTTTATTGTTACTGTTTACGTATCTATTATTATATCTTGCATTCTTTGCTGATGCCTCTTATTTTTTCGCACTGTCCCCTTTGCTGCTGTAACACTGCAAATGTCCAAATTACATGTACCTTCTCTGGTATTGCCATATACTGTATGTTAGGGATAATCAATCCCTAAATGGATTAAATCCCCACCACAACCATTATCACCTCCCCCTCACCACAAATCAGTGTTGATTTGTCTGTCTGAAATGACAAATGACTAAAACACACCTGGATGCATCTTAATTCACCTCAAAAAACACAAAAATGTGATGCCTTGGAAAACATTTGAACTTTGTGTATGTATGTGTGCTTCTACTTCTGTTTTTAAGCATGTGTAATTGTGTATCTTTCTAATATATGTGTGTACTTGTGTGGTCCTGTATTAATGTGTGGAAAAGCTTTTGTGTGTGATCTCTTACCTTCTGCAGAAGTTTAGATCCAGAGTATCTTGTGGACAGGGCAGCTATCTCTTTGCCAAAGGATACAGCCCACTGCTGCACCCTGCACACAGAGAAAACATGATCAGGGACAGATAATCAAAGCTGTTATCAATATCTATGAAAACAAAGCATTAACTTAAAAAGCAAGGCAGGTTTATTTGTATGATACATTAATAAATGTAATCCTTTTCAGGAAAGTAAGCGGCCATAAGATCCAATCCGTCAGTGGTGTGTCCCAAGTTCAGAAAATAATTAAACACATTGCAATAAACTGAATTTGTGTTTATTTGTTGACATGCACTCTGAGGTAAATTTCCTAATTTATAATAGTTCACTGTTATACATATCCCAAACAATTGGGTAACAATTAATATATTGAACTTATTTCAATGCCAGAAGCAGGAAAGTAAAGTACCTGACTTCCCTTCAGTGGAACACAGTGCAATAAGAAATGCTAAACAGCTAATTTAAGAAAAAGATAAGAACTGTTTCTCAAACACCCTCTGTCCACTTGTATCGTGCCTGAAAAATAAGGGCTAATGAGACCGTCTGTGTTGAAGGTGACCATGAAAGTGTACAGCCTATCATGATAAAATGTTACCTTGCATTCGCCAATGACAGATTATAACAGATTACTGTTAAGGTGACAACAAAAGATGACCGTCTGCCAGGTCAAGGGATACTCCGTGCTCAATAACATGCAGTAATTCTACAAATCCTTCATGTGAATGCAGCCAATGAAAGGTAATAGAGGTTAGAGAGTAGACAGGATGTGACAGATGGCTCAATCTATGGGGAGTCGTAGCAGGCAGGGTTGTCATATAAACTGCCAGCCTCGATACAAAAAAACTGTGACTGAAAACTGGCTGATCATTTGTAGACTTGAAAACGTGGAGGTGCTAGGTAGGTGTGTTGCACTGTACATATCAGTTTTAGTATCATGTTCATGGTTCAGGGATGTCAATGGCTCTCTTGACTGTTGCCTTGAAATTAGTCTGATCATTGTAACTGTTTTAAGGTGGTAAAATGTTTTGACATTTGAATGTCAAATGTTTCGACAGATAAATTATGACGTTTTAGTTATATGGTGCTGTTAAAGAGCTATTTTGCTACGGGCTAGAAAACCACTGTACAGGCCAAGTTAGGGCAGATTAAGACCAGACAGGTCAAATTTGGAACAACACAGTAAGTGAACTCTACATAAAAGCGGCCTGTTAATACCATTTTGTTCATTGAATCATGCTGTCACTATCACTACGTTGTGCATTTATGGGACTTGATGTACATATTTATATGTTGATTTATATGTGCTTTTGTTTCCATTGTAAAATCAAAGGTGCTATACAAATAAAGTTATTATTATTGGAAGGGCAAAATGCAGCAATGGCTCACAGTGAAACTTGTTTGACAGAAAAATAGTAAAAATAAAAATATCAATTGTAGGTTTTTATGGGGGGTATCTATGGTGTTACACAGTCAGAAATGGTTGCTTATCTCCTAAATTGTTTCTTAAATGTGTCATTCTGTTGATGTCTTATTGACAGCTATGTGTTTCCTTCTGGCAGCAGAGTAATGTTTCCTGAGAGGCTGAAGATTTGACCTTCTTGGCCTTAAACTAACTTTTTGAGCCAGAGGGGCCCTGCTGCCAAATCTTCCCCAGGCAGAATGAAGCACTTCGGGCTCAGTGACCTGTGTTGGCCTGCTGAACTCTGCTTTCCCTGAAGCTTTAACTTCCTTCGTCACACCTAACTGCCTAGTGACAGCATGCACTCTCTGAGCTGGGCAAAGTTAAAAAAAAAAAAAAAAAAAAAATCACACAGACACTATATATATACATATATATATATATATACTGAAACAGTCAGTGCGAGTAAGAAGGTTCTGTGTATTCACTAAGTTTCTCTGTCACTCTCAAACCATTCTACTTCAACACATAGACATTCAGTTAACAGGCTATTGTGGACTGACAGCACTGAATTGATCTGTCAGTGTTTTTAGTCAGCAGGAGGTTTGAAAGCTGTTCAGGGAAAAGAGCTTGATCTGGCTTCTGGAGAACAAACAAACACAGCGTTTTATTCCCAAAAGAAAAAGTGAGAGAAAAAAATGGATCACTTGTTCTACAAAGTGAACGCTTGTGTGATAATGAAACACATTAGGCATTATGAGTTATTGAAAAGCACCACTTATACCAGGTAGAACATGGACAAGATATGGTTTTAGGAACTTGTATTGCAGTTCATGTAAAGGACATAAAGAAGGGGTTATATTATCAATACGGAACAGTTTTTTTTTGTTTTAATGTAAATGGTTGATGCTGCAAATCTTTTGCCAATACAGATCTAAGTGAAAAAAGCTATTAGCGTTGACTTCACATTTGATTGACGTACAGCAAACATACCGGTCCACGGCCATAATAGTGGCTCTGTGAGGGGGTCCATATGCACATTGGCATGCTAACAGGCTCACCATGACAATATTAACATGCTGATGTTTAACAAGCATAAGTGTAAAGTACTGTATTCTATATGTTTCAATTTACTATGGCAAAATGCATCTTAGACTTTAATAGAAAAATTGGCAAGGGCAATAAGCAAACAATACCTATAAATAATAAATAGTAGCCTACATAAAAGACAAAATGACTTGTTTTTTTAAATTAATATCTGTGCATACCAAAATGTATACACCATCTTAAACATACTTAGTTGTAGCTGTAAAGAGGCTGTAGGACAGTTTGGCAGTTAGCTACACCCCCACCCCACAGGTGCCCATATGGCCATATGTATCTGTGTGGAGTAATCTTCTAAAATAGAAAGAACACTCTTGACTCATCTATCTCACGTGTGGCTTTAAAAAACACAACGCTGCATGTGGACATGCCAGGTTGTCCACAGGGAAGGACCTGGTACACTTGTTGATGTAATGTCTTAATAAAATACGAAGTTTGTGGTCATCTTACTTGTATCTACCGAATAGAATGATATCAATACATTTTACATTACTCAAACTATGTCCACCTCACATTATTATACATTTACATACAGCATGAACAGTAAATATCCTGTCATTTATCTAAGTTATTGCCGATAAGATGGTTGTTGTTATCTATCTATCTATCTATCTATCTATCTATCTATCTATCTATCTATCTATCTATCTAATCTATCTATCTATATTATCTATCATCCAGTCAGTCATCCATCTAAAAAGGTTGGATAAGCCAAGTCAGTTAAATTAAGATCCTTGGAATGAATGTCATCCAAATCTACCAGAGAAATTATTTGAAGGAATTGACTAAAAATGAATGGGTTGTGTGTGAAAAACAAATTAAATTCACATACGCGAATATGTCTCTCACAAAACCTGCATGATCTGTATAGTTTTTTACACTGATTGTTCAGTCCCTGAGAGTAAAAAGTTATTGTCAGGGTTCCAGTGCAACTGCACTCACGTTTCTGGTGAAAGCTTCATCTGGCCGTCAACCATCCGGCACAGCGAGCTGAAGAGGATAATCCACAGCAGCAGCATCATCAGCCTCCCTCTGTGCGGCCCACTTTTGTCCCATTTACTGGCATTCCCAGCATTTCCCCAGCTCCAGCGGTTCATCCCTGCAGCTGCCACGACCTGCATCAGTCCAGCAATTGTTGCACGCTGGCTCCAAGAGAAAAGCATAAAATTACGAAAGCGCATAGTGAGATTATATGTGCTCAGGTCACAGTGTAAACACAAAAGAAGGGAAGTTGATTGGTCCTGGGTAGGTAATGTAAAGTGGGTATTTAGAGCTTTATAGTTAAAAAGTGAGTAATTAGTTATGGGCTGTTACACCAAAACTGAGCTAAAAGAAGCTAAAAAAGATCCATTGGGATGAGCTTAACTGCAGAAGTGGGTGATAATTCTCTTTGGATTTGTCACCACTGTGATAAATTTTAATATGAAAATACAAATTATAGCCACTTTAAATTTGGATATCACTTTGTACCACAACGACATTGACTATTTTGAAATTACAGAGGAAATTTAAAACACAATTTTTCAACTTGCCTGGTAAAGTAACCTGTAAAAAACATCCAACAAAGATACAATCAAATCCAGTTTTCTCAAAGACAGTCATGCACAGTTCAAATCTTGATACTCTCCAGAGACTTGAAGAGAGGCACACTTTGTAACAGAGCAGTCTAATTAGTGACACGTGGAGGAGCTGTGATAGTCCGAGGCCTGCTCAGGAAAAGCAAAGGATCCAGAACGCTAACATGCAAAATCCAACAACAGAGAAAGCATGTCATCCTAAAGGTAGTCACAAGAATGATGCTGAGAAGCCAAAGACTTTGAGCCAAAAGATTGTAACAATCCCATGTGCTGTGCAAAAAACTGGGTAAAAAGGGTACTAATTTAAAAGAAACACAAGCAAAAGCCTCAAAGTAATACTTCCCCAAATCAATATAGACAGAATGACACAAAAGATTACTCACTATGTCATGTGGTCAAAGGTTTGAAACCATTCCCTTTGAGACATGTGGGTCTGGAAAAACAGTTCAAATATGATTGATAGCAAAAAGGAAGTGTGTGATTGAAGATTTGATGTCAGCTCAGCTGGTTACACTGGCACACAATAGAGACTAGAAAGCTCTTGTCTCCAGTGTCAAAGGTCACTTCTGCGCACAAGGAGTCACAACGGAGCTTTGCCATGTTCTTACACCTCCCGCGCTACACCTCCTAATCCTATTTCTACTGCTCTCATTATCCGACTCTCTCCTCCATGCACTCTCACTCTACAGGGTGCCAGTTAAAAAGGGAGAAGGATGAAAGATTCGGGTCGTCCCGGTAAACTTTTGTCTTCAGTCCTTTTTATCGGACAGATAGGTATTCCAAAAGCAGGACACGCACCCATATTCCCCAAAAAATAGTTTTTCTTCCTTCCTTTTCCTGAATTATTCCTGACCTCACATCCCGGTGGATCCAAACCAAAGTCATCCAGCACTGGGATACGATTACGCTTTGTGTTAGATGGATTGAGTAATGGAGGGATAGTGGGACTTCCTCTTTCTCTCTAGTGTATCTCTTCCTGCTCTCTGGGACCAGTTTATACTATAATCCAAGCTGGATTAAACCCCTCCTTCCTCCATCCCTCCTTTTTGCTCTCCATCCCTCTCGCTCTCTTTCTCTCACACACACACACACACACACACACACACACACACACACACACACAGTGACACAAACACAATCTCTCTCTCACCCTTATCTTTTCTGTAACACTCTTTAACCTTCTGTTTTTCTAGTCCTGCTTTTCTCTATTGTTGTGTTATCCTCCCTTTTCCACCCAATTATATCATCAGTCTTTCTCTCACTTGCTATTTATCTAGTATGCTCATTATTTATCTCAATTCTTTGTTTTGTTTTCTGCACAATCGTTCTCTGTGTGTCTGTTTTTACTAAGAAAGAGAATGAATGGCCGAAAAAGTGGCAGTTAAGTCATCTTTCATGGAGTAAGAGGGTGAGAGGAAAAGAAACAAAAAAAGAGAAAAATGGGAGCTAAAAGTAATGGAAGGAAATCCGACAGAAAAGAGGCAAATAAATATAGAGAAAAAGAGAATTAGAGAAAAAGAAGAGACCTGGTGGAATGGTGGTAGTTGTATCAGAAGGGAGATGCGATTTGTGGAGGAAGATGCACTTACTGTATAATCTTATAATATAAACACACTGAGACACCTAGTGGACTCTTTTTGCCACACACACACACACACACACACACACACACACACACACACACACACACACACACACACACACACACACACACACACACACACACACACACACACACACACACACACACACACACACACACACACACAGTGCTGCAACATGTATCTCAGCTCTGTAAATGTGTTTATATCTATAAATTACTGTAGGTTAAAAAAATCTGCTGAAAAAAGCTATTCTGTAAAAATGGTATCTCACATTCATCTCATAATCCCTTTTAATTAGCCCAAGAGTAATTCATGTTTAAATGCTGTGTATAATTCATCTCCTTATCTGCCTGCATAACCTTGCAAAAATGTATATTCATCATGTTTATCATTTTACTTTTTTAACTCTGATCACATTATGTGACTGCTTTGTCAGTGAGAAATTTGAGAAATGATTTGGTTATGTTGAGAAGAATAACTTACTTGGCAAATTAGATCCCCCACTGCTGATAAAGCCGTTGCACAGGTCCTCTTTAGGTCATAGCTACCAGTGCATTCATTCATGCTAAACCTTTTCAACTGCAAAACACTCAAACATGGAACTCATACAGTAGTATAGATTGAACCATCTTTAAATGGTAATTGTTACGAGTACACACACACACATATGGACACAGTAAAACATCTGCTCATGCTGTTATGGAAATGAAAATGCAGTAAAACAATCTGGCGCACATAAACACACACACACACACACACACACACACACACACAAAGGGTCAGATTAATAATATAAGCAGTTAAGAGACTGCCTAAGTGATATAAACACAAACATGACATCCATGCACACACTATTTCCATGCACACACACTAGTAGTGTGTAACAGCTGTGGGACTCCTCCCCCACTGACCCAGATCACTGATGATGGGATGAACTCTTATTCCCCCCCCTTCCTAAGAAATTTGCTGAGATGTTGAAAATAACTCAAGTGTGTTTATTCTATTTTATTTTAAGCAGTTTAATATATTTTACTTCACATCAATGTGTTTTTCCAATATTTTGGCTCCTTTTAGTTTTTACACCACTTTAATCCATATAATGAGATCTCTGTTTCATCCTGTGTCCAATAATAAATATATAGATATGTATATATACACATATGCACTATATATTTACATTAAATGATGATCCTCAAACACCATGAAGCAACACTGTAGCATAAAGTACCAAATAAAACTCTGAGCAGCATCACTCACCTATCATGCCTCTGTAGAGCTTATGGTTCCAACTTGTCTTGCCATGTCATTTAGAAAAATACGACATGGAGAATTTTTTCTTAAAATACAGTTTGAACGCAGAACAACTCTTTTGTGTATGAGCAAAGATTAAAGCCATGAAAAAAAGACAGAACCATGATTCCCCAACAAAGTACAAAACATTATTATTCTATGAATAAGTTTTCATCGGGTTCATCAACTCTTGGACTTCCTAATAGAAACCAGTTAACGCAGAAAGACATCGTCCATCTGAAATAATAGCGGCAACAAAACAAAAAGTGGTTTGGACTCCCTGTACAGAGTGAAGATCCCGCCTCTCTGGGCTAGTACATACACACTCACACGCACAAGAAATCATTGATTAGACTTAGGCAGGGATAATAGTCAGCTCTTACTTTTAGCTCCATCAGCTAAACCAATGTTCTGGAACCACCTAGTCTCAGAGGAAATAATAATGTGTGTGTGCGTGTGGATCCTGAAAGACTTTGAAAAGATTTAAAGGTCCTTGCAATATATTATTAACAGTCCACAGCATTGATACGGCACTCTTAACACTATTTCTAGGCTTTTTTGTACATATGAATTGATTCTTGTTTTGGCTATTATGCATTTGCTACCTTGAATATGGATTTTAATACCATTCATCCCACAACAGTGTTGGTTAGGGAGAGGAAGCAGCAAGGAAGGAAGGGAGAGGCAGCCAAATTCCCAAAGTGTAAGAAAAAAAGGGGCAGCAGATTGATTGGACTCTGATCACTTCATACTGCGTTTCCTATCAGTGTTTGGGTTCCCAGCTAATATTAGGGAGCCATTAACAACCCTGATAACAACAACACTAATTAGTACTAACAGACTGATATAGTCACATGAAGATCCCGGAAACATTATGTAACACTACTAGGCAGGGAGGGCAGAGCACTTTTGAAATAAAACCTTCTCACTGTATTCCTTATGTTATACACAGTCTGTTTATCTAAAGAAAAATACTGTATGTATCTATGCCATGGGGAAACAGTGAGTGACAGGTCATTATCCCCACAGTCCAGAGTCTATGGTCACCATGGGAGACAAGCTGATGAATTCATGTGAGGGCAAATTTTCTATAATTCAGTCAATCAGGCTGTCAGTAACTCAGTCAGTTATTATCTGTGATTTGTTGTCAGGTAATATACTCAGAGCCAATAACTGCTATTAGACCTTAGACCAAACACAAAGTCGCGTAGTGGTGACAGGGAACACAGCCACCAATGAAAAAATGTGGATGTACATTGTTTTAGGTTAGCTTGCATGGAATTTGACACCGAAACTGTTCAAATTTCTACTTTCCTTTAAGCACTATAAGCTTAAAAGTAGATAAAAGTTGAGAAAACATTCTCTACAAGGTCTGCACCCCAAGGTACATTTAGAAGCTGCTTCCTCTGCTAATGAGGACCATTTGATTTAAACAAAGGCTCCACAACAGTTACTGAATGAACCCTGTGGTGAGGTTTTCTCACCACACCGCTGTAACACCATTATGTCAGCAACTCTGCTTTGTTGGCTTGTACTGTGTGCTCAGTATAGCGCGACAAACACAGGGAGGGATTTAATATTGGAAAAAAATTATGTTGTATAAAGTCTTTGAGAGTTAATTGGGCATGGTCCCTCAATACTGCTGGGTGTGTGAAACCAGTTGACGAATCACTGTAGACATTATGTAACACTATTGATTGTGTATAATTATTTGAATAATAATAATACTACCAGTCAGCCATGCAGATCCGTTAAGACAACCAAAAAAGTAAGTAACAACAGAGGCAGTTTGAGAACATTTAATATCCAATTAAAATAGACTTCAGTTTCAGAAAAGCGCAAAACATTTCTGTCAAAAAAAGAAGTAAAAACTTAAAAATTGACATTCCATTGTCTCGTATTATTTGAAAAATAAGAATAAAAAGATTACAGATGACATCTTTTTAAATTAAAAGAACAAAACAGCATCTAACGGGTGGCCAAATAGCTCAGTTGGTAGAGCGGCTGTCCGTGTATAGAGGTTTGTTCCTCAACGCGGCGGGCCCGGGTTGTGGCCTTTTGCTGCATGTCATCCCCCCCCCCCCTCTCTCCCCTTTCCTATCTTCAGCTGTCCTGTCAAAAATAAAGGCCAAAAATGCCAATAAAAATATCTTTAAAATAAACAGACAAATAACTTTAGATATGTTGTATAATAATAATTTTGCACTTGTTGTACATTAAATTGTAATGTAACATGCTGGTTATTTGTGCTTTGAGAACAATACATTTTGATGGAGTACAAAAATAAGAATATTATTACATAATATCCTCTTTTTTATGACATGTAATCTCTCTCTGTTTGTTGTTGCTGCTGCTGCTGTTGTTGTTTTTGTGTACTCTCTGGTATCAACTGAATAATCTGGCTTTATATGAGTTTACACACAAACTGCAAACCCTAACCCCGACAAAATGTAACATATTGACTGACTTCTCTGCTGTAGTTAAGTAAGGAAATGTGTGGGTAACTTAGTTGGATTGGTTGACACTTTATGCAGTACATGGAGCGTGACAGTATTTCGGAAATGCATTTTCTGTCGTATTCCTATTTTACTTGTTTTGAACCGGCCTGTGAGCTCCAGGTATTTAGACAGATTAGATTTTTATTGCTTTAAATCTCCATTTACCAAGCATTTATTTAACTAGACTTACCATCAAAAGCAAAGTGTTGGATCAATAAAAAGTTGTATTTATCCTGAAACGAATTGCTGTAAATTGTTTTGTTTGGCAGACAAAATGTTCAAGAAGTGTGGCAAATATACACAACAACTCTAAAGATTGTCAATGCGTTTTCTGTGATGATTAAATCCTTTGTGTTAAAGTGAAATAAAAAACTCTGACTGGGTTAACTAATCTTTAAAACTGTTGAATTACATAACTGTGACTGCTACTAGTAAAAACACAAGTACGACTCCGAAGACCTCCAAACTCTGTGAGGTAGCATGTTATCAGTCTCCTGTACTTTCCTTGTTGCTTCACTTTAGATGGATACCATGTCATTTTGAATTCTTAATCATTGCATTAAAATAATATTATTGTTACTATTTGTCATAGCTAGAGTCTGCTGAAAAAGGAGAATTTCTTTTTTTTATAAAAACAACTTTGGAACTAAAGGATTTGCATAATAAAATATACTTGCTTTAGAAGGCAAACTAGTAGGAACTTAGTTTAAAAGAATTGTACATTAAAATCAAACAAATCTTTATAACATTTAAACATGTTTTTTCAAAATATACAGAAAACAAAATACGTTTAAACTTTTAGAGGTGAAGTCAGTTTCAAGTCAGTTTGAGCATATCCTTCAGCACTAGTTCTTAGACGAGGAAGACTTGTTTATTAAAGCCCAGAAGGCTGGCTGGTGTTAGACCACTGTGACGGAGTAAAGACTACACATTATAATAAAAGAAAAACAAATAATATAATCAAATTCTGCTGAGTTTGGTCAATACAAAAACAGTAAAGGGAACTATATTAAAATACTGAGGCAAAACATAGGGTGGCAACATATTTGTTTTCTTCATGCAGAGTGAATGAGAGTATAGACTACCTTGTCCCCTCAACTACAGATGGTGTCGAGACTTTATGGTCATGCCAAATTAGTGAGCCTCAGATTGAGAGAATTTCTTCAGGATTCAGAGGATAAAACGTATCAACAAAGTTTTTGGGATATGGAGACAAACATGTATAATCTGATAAGTGCTTTTTTTGTGTTGTGACTAGAAAAACTTGGTTTAAAGGGGAAGAGTCAGGTTGACTGGCTATGTTGTGCAGAGGAGATAAAGAGAGGTGTGTCTGATTGGATTCAGAAGAGGAAATGGTACATCCGTCTGAGGTGTCGAAGAATGAGCCTCACAGCCCAAGAGAAGGTGCATGAATAGACCGAGAGTGTGAAGAGTCATCAGTACTTGATGCTGGAGTCATTAGCGAACCGGCTGATGTAGGCTTCGTAGATGCTGTCCAGGAATGAGCTGTCAGTCTGAAACACACAAGCAAGGATCAGCATACTGTTTGTGCGCATGTGTGCATGTGTGTTTCTTTGCAAAAACACAACAAACGGGCATAGTGGAATGATCTGAAGTCATTGAGATATATAATGTGTCAGAATGTGTCAGATATTTTCCATAATATCATTTCTACCTGGATTAGATGCAGCAGTGTGGCTTGAAGCTGGCTTCTGGAAAGAACTCTGATCTCCTGCTGCAGTGGGGGTCTGGACAGGGTTGAGGGGGCAGGGCAGCTCTCCTGGGAAACTACTGACAACCCGCCACTAGACTTTGCCTGAGTGAACACACTGGGAGAGAGGAGCAGGTTGGGGGCCACAGTGGCAGGTATCCGCTGGGGGGAGATGATCTGGATAGAGAGCGACAGTTATTAGCACTCTTTAATATTACTTAGTACTTCTTTTTAGCAAACTAGAAATAAGAATGAAAACAAAACAAGTCAAATAGAACTGCTGACAGAAGTTATAGTGCTTACCTGAAACTGCAGCGCAGCCTTTTGACCAGCAGTACCTGTGGTCCTTGTTGGGACTGGGCTTACAACTGAGCCGGCACCTTGCCCTTGAGTGGGCCCCAGGAATCGAGGTGCCAGTCCTGGACAGAGGTGAGGGGGGTCATGGGAAGCCAGGCTTTGTTCCTGCTGAACCAGCTGGAGCTTTTGAAGGAGCTCATGAGGTGACACCACACCAGACATCGGGGAAGACAGAACTAGACAGAGAGCATGAGGGACCCCATGCTTAGGAACAGCTTAAACACATATGAAACAGGCATCTTGGCAGAGACATTTTAGAGAAAGAGCAATAGATAGATACACAAATAGTCAAACGCCTGTGTAAATCTTAAACTAATGGTTAACAGACATCTTTAAATATTTCAAGATCATGCAGAAACACACAGTTTAATCCATTACTATACAATGACACAATAATTTAATATACATTGGCTACAATGGCACTGTCTATTATTGTGAAATTATTTAGTGAACAAATGCAAATCCTATGAAAAACGACTTGCAGCTTTACAGCTTATCTCAAATTTACCTGGATTAATGTGCACTTTTTTTTCTCCAAATTAATTGCTAAAGTAGGGTGGAATTGGGGCTGAAAGATTATTTGCAATAATAGCGCGATATGTTCAAAGGAGATTGTTTTTATGACAAAGACTGCAATTACACTCTGGAAAAGCAGAGCAAGCATCAACTTGGGACGCTACGCCGTACCTTGGCCGTGACAGAACCTGACACTGCCGATTTAATAGTACTCACTTTGTATTTATATAATTCTTCACTCATATATTCATAGCATATTAATAGCATAAAAGATGTCCCACCTGTTCCCTGTATAGGTAAAGCTGAATGGCAGTTGTGCTGTGCTTCTGGTTGAGGTTTAGGTAGGCTGAAAAACATCTGTTGGCTTTGTTGTGCTTGAAGGTGCGAACATGACCCAGAATCCACCATTACGGGCTGAGAGGAGAGATGGGGGTTCTGCTGCAGAGGCGAAGGGTTGGATGGGAGAAGAGGTGGCTTGGTTTGGAAAAGGTTCCTGATTGGGTCAGCCTGAAGCTGTTGCTGTTGATAATGATGAAGGTGGTGGTGCTGCTGCTGATGATGATGGTACAGATGGTGATGGTGGTGGTGATGCTCCAGCGGCACCCCGTTGTCACACAACCTGTTCTCGGGGGACTCGGACAGGGTCTGAAGCACCCCTCCGACGACCCCTACTCCACTCTGCCCCTGCATGAGCTTCTGGATGGCTGGGCAGTGCTGGGGTTGGTTCTGCTGCTGCCGATGGGTGGTAGTGGGACATGGCAGCAAGCCCACAACAACATTTTCACCATGTTCTCCGACTATTTGTCCTCCAATCACGGCCCTAGGCCCTCTAACTGAACACCCAACAATGTTGATGTTCCCTCCTTTGGAGGGCACACTATTGCCAGAGTTTTCTGAATCATCATATTTCAGCGAACGTGCTACAGGTGGGCGATTGACTTGTCTCGGTGATGGCCCTGTCCCAGTAGTAGCCATAGGAGAGACTGGGTCAGGTTTGGATGAGTGGTGATGTTGATGTTGAGAGCCAAAAAGGGTAGCAAGAGAGAGAGACTTGGGTTCAGCACTTTCACTGTCCTGGATGAGACAGAGAGAAGGGTAAGAGAAAGAAGAAGTGCAGTAAGCATGAGAAGAGAGAACTGTTGGAACTAACTATGGGTTTTTAGCAAATCAGACTAACTTCAAATGTCTTAATGTAACAATGAAATAAATTAGATTGAGGAACGGAATGGAAAAACTAAATCCTGAATTCATCATTCATCAATAAAACATTTTTAGTTACTGGTCGGGAGAATCATTTGATTCAAACTTTATCGGATCCTTTGCCTTAGTTCTTTTGCTGTGGATTTGATTCAGTGAGGGCCTCATCAACAAAAGACAATGTACTGAGTGCAACCCTGAAATGGAAAGGAAGTGGATGAGGGTGTTTTACCTGAGTGTTCAGTTTAACAGGTATTGGTTTGATCAGGTTGGGGTTTCCATAAATAACACTGCTGCCGCCAATCTCCTTTGGCTCTGATGTAGACTTAACGTTGAGAGACATATGGAAAGTGGAAAAAAGAGAAAAGACCGAGGCACAAATGTTTGATAAGTGACTTAAGGAGATCTTAGATGATTCTGTACCACCCTATTCCTCAATATGAGGAAATGCAAACAATCAAATAAAAGTAGGTCATATTTTTCCAGAACAAAAGCATTTCATGCCATTAAAAATATGAATCTGTAATGCTATGGAGTATTTGGTGTTTACCTACCTTGTCATACTCTGTGTGTGCTTTGGTCAACATCTGAATGATGTCCACTGCCTTTGCTTCACTTTCTCCTCCTCCTTCACCTCCTACTCCTCCTCTTCCTCCTCCTTCTGCTCCTCCTCCTTCAAGTACTCCAACTACTCTTACACCACCTACTCCTCCACCACGTACTCCTCCTGGGGACAACCATCCACCTTGAGAATGTGCCAGAGTCTGCTCCTGCTGGGTCAAGCTACACACACACCACCCACACACCCCAACACACACACACACACATCATGTGAGAATACAGAGGTTATGCATTATTCACCCAAGAATTCACTTAGTTGGCTACAAGCCCCAGACACAGATCAGTTAGTAAACACATGTAGTCTCTGCCGTCTGACTAAGATATTAAATAAAAAATCTCTAAGCTACAGTGACGCTGACTGACCATAACTCACTAGTCCTTGTTCAGTGGACCAAATCCCCCGCCCCCCCTTTTTTTTTTTAAATCAATGGTGAACACATATAGTTTGTGGTTATATAAGCACTTACATCTTCATTCTCAGAGCAATACGTTGACAGTCCTCCTTATCATAGAACCAAATGCCATGGATAACCACTGGGAGAGTGAGGAAGAAAGGGACAAAGGGGAGCAGAGAATGAGAGAGATGAAGAGACAGAGAGACGTGAACTTTTAAACATAAAAATATGAAAACAAAAAGGTAAATCCTGCCCCAGTTGATGCTAAAAATTGAATTATTGAAGTGAAATATTGTAACTGCCTGCTGAATTTTGAGATGCACCAACCAGTAAGGTCAGCAGACAACAAAATTGGTTTTCAGACCTGCCATACCCTTACCATCAAATGAATGTACAGACATGCTGTCGTACAACTCTGCTGCTATGACATCCATGCAGGGCAGGCAGACATGTATTTCGTTTATTTTTAGCCCTGTCTGGTCTAAACCCAGGGTTTTAAATGAGTCATTTCCCAAAGGGAACAGAAGCCAACAACGCCATTACACAGTAAAACATGGGGCCCGGGAGTCTTTTGAACTACATAAACATAATCAACAAGGGAGGGAAACGGCAACACTAAAACCCATTTGCCACAGGATTACAACAAAGTGAGCAAGTAGGTAACATTACACATTTTACTCTTTTAATTTGCACTAGCTCCTAAAAGCATATTGTAAGAGATAGTATCATCGCAAGGGTTTTCAACTCCTGTTAGTGATTCCTGTCATAATTTTGCCAAATCCCAAAGTTTAGTCCCAGAAATGAACCAGTGAAGGTCTAAAAAAAATGTTGACTTTCCAGAGGGAGGAATATAAACATGGTTCCCTGTCTTCTCAAATGTAAGATTCTGTCTAGACACAAGCAGCGGAATAAGCACTTTACTTGTATAAAATACAGACTACAAGTGGCAAAAAATTTGATTTTAATAAATAAAAAATAAATAAACTCTGATAAAAAAAATAAGATGAAAGGAGTATGACTCAGAGCAAGCATTCAGTGCTGAACAGTGATTGATACTTAGTGTCACCAACAAATTTAAGTCTGTACAATAAAAAGAGGTTTTAAAACCAGCACTATTCAAGACAGCTAGACATTTCCTCACACCTGAGCAGACATACTTTCTACATTGGATCTCAAGAACAGATTGGGTCAATCGCAACAAGGGAAGGAAGCAAGTGAGCAATAGACAACGGAGGGCAAAGTGGGGTCTACTATATATGGAGACTAAAGTTACCACCACAGTCCTATCAAAATCACACACATTCCCACGCAGACAGAAATACACAAAAATGTACACAAGCACACCACAAATGACGTCGGACAAGCCATTGAGGTCAGAGGCAGGGAGAAGCAAGCACACGCACGCACACACACGCACACACACAAACAAAGTTCAGCTGAGCCTGGGAAAAACAGCCCAGTACCAAATAAGTAACTGCAGTGGGAGACTGTCTTGAGGTGCTTAGTGTTCACTGGGGATGAGACTGTCTGACAAAGACAGAAAGACACACAGTCAAAGTCAGAGAGCTGGAAAATTGAAATAAAAAAGCGGGACGGATGTGAAATAGGAAGAAGTGAGGTGTGTTAGACGGGAAATTATCATCACGTCCATCATGAGAGAAACATCTCCTTCTGGGAGCTTTTTAGCTGTCAGTGAACAGAGTCTGAGTTTTGTCAATGAATGAAAAATGTTGAACTTGAAGTGCATTGATGGGATGGAAACAGCTGAATAAGCTGATGCTTCAGATGCAAGACAGTCTCTTTGACCAGTAGGCTGCTCTTTCTCTCCCCCACTAAAAGAGAAAGATAGAAGAAAAGGAAGAGGACAAGATACAAATTGTTCAACAGAGGAGATTATCATGTTTTTAGTGGTACTGACCTGCCCAAAGTCTATACCTCAACAAGATAGAATACTCGTCAGAGCGAGAGAGAGATAGTCAGAGAGAGAGAGAGAGAGAGAGACAAAGTGGGAGGATTACAACCAGTAGCACCAACAGAAATAGTGGCCGTGGCCACAAGGTTACACTTTCAGGGTGAACGTTAGAGGGATAGAAAAAGAGAAAAGGGGTTCCAGTCGACCAGACTGGAGACTGAGAGAGAGAGAGAGAGAGGGGAAGAAAGGCAGAGGGACATCTGCATTAAAGAAGTGAAGCAGAGATCCTGACCAAGTGAACTGGAGAGGAAACACCACAATAGACCACAACGGTCTATTGAGCAGACGACTTCAACAGAAGGGGGAACAAAGTCTGAGACAACTATAAGAAGACTAACTGAGAAATGTAGATTCTGAATAGGACGGCATGCCATTGCAGTTTGAAGGAAAGAGCATCAGAAACGTTGGCAACAAACACTCTACTGAAGTCTGCCATTGATTCAGGACTTAAGCGGTGTGGTCTTTTCCAGCCCTCTATGACTACGACAGCGAGCACTGGCGTACGTTTGATGTTTGCTGTAGACCTGCAGAGACTCTTAGACGGGACTCCAGTGGGACTTCAATGCCTGAAAAGACATTTTTAATTTTTTGTCTGGGAGGCAGCACATCATTGTCTGTCCTAAGAACTACTCTGTTGGGACGTTGCTTTTAAAAGACGAAATTTTTAGTTAAACCTGCTTTATATGTCGTATTTTCGACAAGGCTTAAATGCGCTTTAACAATACAGTAACCCTGTTTGGCTGTAAACTAAACTGCACTACTGGGACTACTCACAGAATAATTTTGTTTTGTTTAGCTTTAGTATACTTAGAAATGCGGATCAGCTTTGTGGGAGAGCTCTGGGCATCAGTCATGAGAAACATTGTTGATATTCTTGTACACTATATTTAGTCTGCTGGAGGTTTGTCACAGGTAACTCAGAGTAACGCACATTTATGCTTGAGATTTTTGTTGTCCAAGAAGAACCATCACTTTCTTTGTTTGTAGGAATGGAATTCATGACATTGGAGGAGTAAATATTAACACTGACAGCTACCGTAACTCATCTAAGAAGACATTTACACTTCTGTCACACCTTCACTCTGAGGCTAAACTGCAGGGACATTTGAATTGCTCTTTTGTTACTGAAGCCTAATTCTGAGGAGGCATTGCCACAACTGCTGTGACAGATTTATGAGCACTACCTAACCTGGGTAAAGGAACATTGACACATTAGTACACCCTTCGCTTCTGAAGAAGACAAATCTAACCAAAGGAAGTGTCACACCGCAGCGGGCATCACTTTCATAGAACCTTTTGCTAGCTGGAGCGGCAACTTAAGGTATAACCTGAGCAACTTTAAGTTCTAGAGAGACAATTACTACCAGACCGTGAGACTCGTAAGAGACTAGTGGAGCCATGCTGAGAGGCCTGTTTCAGAGGAAACCCAAACATGAGAGACTGGAGGAGGAACCTGAGGTCAAATTCAAAGGCTTGCTGGTGTCAGAGCGAGACCTGGGATATACTTACGTTCGACCTGGAGGTAAGAATGTCCATACCCCCGATATACAGAACGCTGTTAACAGGCTAAGTGGAGTGTTAGTGTTAGCCACATAGCCAGTAAAATGTATGTGGCTATTGGGCTACAGTACATTTTTAGTTATCTTCCCAATTAAACAATTTATTCATTTTGTCAATAAAATGTCAGAAAATGGAAAGTACACTTCTCTATGGCCATGCGGACATCATCAAATTGCTCATTTTATTTGACCAACAGTCCAAAACAGAACGATATTCAACTTTCTATCACATAGGACACAGTAAAACAGCAATTCTTAATAATTGAGAAGCTGGAACTAGGTAGAGGATCAACTCCATACGCTGATAAAGGTGCAACAAAAACACTGCTTGGGATTGTAGGTGCTTATAAGAAGGAATTTAGAAAGTATTCTATCGGTTCCTCTGTACTGGGATATTTGCCAGAGGAATTATGACTTGCTTGGAGTAAAGTTCTCTTCCCTGACGTTGACATGTTCTGTTGTATTTCGGCAGTGTTTATTTTTAGCATGGGGTGCCACTTTGTGCCAACTGCCATTCCAGGAAGTAATGGCAGCCCTGAGAGCTAAATGTTTATCTAATGATAAGATTCCACGGCCCTTGCACAGAGGTCACACAACACAGTGGGACTGGCAGCATTACCAACAGCCTGGGGCCTAAATGGATCCGGTCTTAGCCAGAGAAAAAACATATTTCCTGAGCTGAGATGAGTTACTGTTTATAGTCTTCTGGAAAAGGTTCTTTCACCCCACACATACCGTTATCCGTGTAATATTCCCGGATGATCACTTGGCATTTTAATGTATCTTAAAGCATCTGAGGTGCTGTTTGACATGTATTTTTTTTGTTAGCTAAATCTGGCTCAATCTTGTCACATACTTGCATGCTAAAATAATAATTTAGGGTCCAACAATCCATAGTTTTTATTATTACATAATAATCGCTACCCACATTTCCTTCTTATCAGAGGAAATAGTCCTCAACTGAGCTGTGATTACTGGTTTTATGTGTTTGTTGAGTTGGCTGTTTACCTGCAACTTATTCCCCATAACCACATCTAGAGGCCAGTATTATCCCAGATTGTCTTTAATTGGCCCTGTGTGCATTTAAAACCTGGTGTAAAAGGTGGTAAGAGGTCCCCTAGACAGGTTTATGTCATACTCTTTATTTCACTGAGCCTTCTGATGTTTAATAATAGCTGTGTTGTATTCGTGTCAGTAAGAATAATGAAGTACTACAGTAAGGGGATCAAAGCAGGCATAAGGAATTAACTGGTATCTAAACACAGCATTCCACCTGCCTCTTACTGAGCCTGATGGAGAGTGTGAGACCATGACAGAGAGGGAGGGGGGGTCTGTGTGTGTCAGTTATTCCTGAGTGAGTGTGTTTATGTTATCAGTGACTGTTGTGGAATATCTAATCTCTGTTGGCTGGTTTTGTAGTGCTGTCAGGCTCTTGTCCTGCAGGCACACTCTGCAATGTGTGTGTGTGTTTGTGTGAGCCAGAATGTAGGTCTCAGAGGGAGACAGGCTGATAGAATTGGAGTCACCACAATACTTCTGCTCCTTATATGGAACTAACGGTTCCCCCACAAATGCAACAACAGCATGCTAGACAATTTGGTCACTCTATCAAAATGATATTTTTTATCTAACTTATTCCCTGTAGCTATAGATGCACCTTTTGTCATTTTTAGGTGTCGTGTGATAAGATTGCTTACAGATCTTAAAAATCACAAAGATATGGTCTCATGTGGATTAGTCTTTTGAATTAGACCCCAAAATAATAACGAGAAGGACAATTATGTTTCCTGATTTTAATGTTGGTCCCAGTTCTTCTCTGGTGACATATTTGTTTTTTATTTATGTCATTTCTGCTTAGACTGTCTATCTCACTATCTAGCTTTATTCCCTCAGTTTCAGTTTGTCTTTGTCTTCATATTTTAATAAGTTTGTCTCACTGTGTCAGGCTGCTTTTGAAACAGCAAAGTCTTTTCAAACTATTTAGTCTACGTGGCTAGTCCTGGTATTTAGTCATCCATGTCTGCACAGTCTGTGACTGTCTGTCTAACTCTATTGTTACTTACGCCTGTATAACCAAGGTTTATTGCATTTAAAAAAAATTCAATTGTAATTTTCTCTTAATCTTGATTTCTTTAATTATCATGATTAAGGTCGATATCCAGTGTACAGTGAGCAACAATGAAAGTGGCTTTGCAATAAAACTGTCAGCTAAGACATATCAATATGACGCTGAATATTAGGGTTCACTGCATTGAATGTCACACTTAAAAAATCTAAAACTACACTAAAGGATCCCTGTGCACATGATCAACAGGTGTTGAGAAAAAAATGTGTCAGACAAACAACTGAAGATATCAATAAGTAACAGGCAGACATCAGAAGTGTGTGTGTGTGTGTGTGTGTGTGTGTGTGTGTGTGTGTGTGTGTGTGTGTTTTTGTGTGTGTGTGTGTGTGTGTATCTGTGTGTCTTTATCCTTACACCGTGCATTGCGATAAAGCAGGAAAGGGTGCTGGAGCTGGAAATCCAGGTCTTTGGTAATTGGCTCTGTCAAGTTCTCCATACTGAGTCTGTTCATAATGGTGAAACCGTGCCTGGGAGATGCCAGTCTGAAATACGCAAAGGACACATCACAGAAATATAGCTGAAGGAATCATGTAAACATTTGTCAATCGCAATTCACAACTTGAAACTACAGGCACTTCAGCTTCATGTCATGTCCTGCCGTATTCACCATGACGGTTTATATTACACAGAAACACTTGTGCTTTATAATAACATATACGTACTAAATTTATCATTTTACAATTTAGTTATGGCTGTAGTTTCAATATGTCTGCCAAAGAGCTTTACATGTATTCCCAACAAATACCAAGAATTGTTATCTTTAGACACCAATAATTCAGAGTCCTGCATCAACTTTATTACCTTGTGTAAATAAAAAGGGTGCCTTCCACCTCTGTCTTCTCCTAAAAAACACACACGACAAAGACATTGCAAAGTGATATAACTGAACCACGACTGGTCAGCCGGATCTCGTCACTGGGGGAGAAGCAAAATTTAATATTTTGATAACAAATCTTCCTAAAAAAATATGTACATTACCAAAGAGCTGAATTTAACATAACAGTCTTCTGAGGAACACAGTGGGAGAACTCATTAATAACGTTAAATATACTTAACGTTAGTGACACAATGTTCCAGGGAATCAATAAATAGAGGCTAATAGATAAACAATTCAGTGTTGTAGAAAATACCTATTTATATATTTTATGTAGCCTTTATATATTAAAGTCGTAACTTGTAGTTTTCTACCACACACCCTAGAAAACATAGCTGGAATCTACTTAATGCTATCCATTAGCTGGGGTAAATCTGTGTCAGTGACAAAGCGCGCCTATCAGGGTCGATGACGAGGCTAAGCTAAATTAGCATATTAACCAAAGTTCAGGCTTACCCACTCATTTGCCCTGTTGTTATAAGTATACAGGGCAACTTGGCTGGCCACGTCCACAATGTCATTGATGTATGGGTCTTGCCGCTGCAGAGCAGCCAGACTTATGTCCAGTCCTTTAGCGGTGAGGCAGCTGCTGCTACCTGCAGAAGTTGCTGTCATTGTTCCCTATGGAGAATTTAGCTCGCTACGTAGCTTCAGCGGCTAACGAGTCGCAGGAAGATGAGATTAAAACCAAACCAACAGCAAGGTAAAAAGACAATTAAATTTGTAACTGAGCAGTAGATTGTTTAGCAACTTAAGACTTGTACATTTAAAATTGTCAAGAGTTATCGAGGGCTAACTGCTATGAGTGAGTTTGTCAACGGCCATGTTTAGCCAGACAGTAAACAACTAGACATGAGTAGTTGCGCAGCAGGCTTGGAGATTTCAGCCTTATTAATCAACTTGGAAAAATCGATGGATAATTACTTTTGTCAACTGTATGGATTTTCAGTATTGCTTTCTTCAAACAAGTATTGATAATGTCAAGAGAGGCATGACCATAGATGTGTAGCTTTCTTTTACCTCAAATTAACTTTATATTGCTATGTTCAATACTTACATCAGGTAGGTTAATTAAATTGCCAATGGATTGGTTGTGGGATGTGTTTTTATTTCATTTATTTATATGGGCTACAATCCTCTATATTGGTGGTATGTATGTTTCTGAACACTTTGTTATGGTAGACGGACAGACACAAAGTTGCTGGGTCTCTATTATAAGGAAAGAAAGCTTTAGTTTGTTTGTTTGTTTGGTTGGTTGGTTGGTTGGTTGTATTTAACTTTATACTTTATCCCTGTCACTTCTTCCCATACAAGTAAGCAGTTGATGTTCTTCTTTTGTCTATTATTTCTGGATCTGACTGCTGGGTAACAACACACTAACACTAATGCTGACTTGTGTCTCCTATTCATTAGTTACATTTCCCAAATATTGCACTAGGGGGCATCAAAGGGATAGATAAAACACAACCGTCCCTGCGCTGTGTGTGTGTGTGTGTGTGTGTGTGTGTGTGTGTGTGTGTGTGTGTGTGTGTGTGTGTGCGTGTGTGCGTGCGTGTGTGTGTCCCACAAGAGTTTTGTCTCAATGGGAGGAGAAAGCCTTAGAGCAGCTACCCCATGTTACAAAATCTCCAAATGGAAACAAATACAAATACAGCATGTTTTTATTTGTACGGCGTTACTGCAGTTGGTTTTCCATCTATTTGTAGATGGGTGATGAAGGAATGAATATACAAGCAAATAAGGTATTTTCTTTGGAAAGTGTAATTACTTCTTTCATTGGTGCAGTTAAGTCCATTTTGAGCATTGTACACAGTTTACAATGGTGCAGGTCTCTAGGCTACATTTCTCCCATGTTCAAGGGTTTACACTTGTAATTTTCTGGTTAATCCATATTTTACCATCAACAATTCTGCTGTCCCTGTGTCTTTATGCTGTTAAGTAAAGAACCATATTTCTCTTCCTAGGATAATTCAGATGCTGTATGTTAGCTACAGTTTATAATACACTAATTCTAGGGTTCCAGAATTAGACATGTCTAGATATTAATATTCAAGAACAGAACTGTAACTGATACAGGAACAGGACTTTCAGGACTGTATATTCTTGAAATCCATATCAGCCATACCCGTATCACTCACTATCAGTTGGATCGCCTGACAGTGAATGTCCATATTTAGTTCAACATATCCTGTTCTGTTGCAAGGGTACTTGAGGGGAACAAGTCTGCTCTTCAAGTGGCTACACATAAGCCTGTTTTCCATATGCATCTTATAGCAGATTACTTCTTGCATAATCACTCAATTAGACGTACAACCACTGATTTAGACATACATGGATTCCTCTTTTATCACAAATTACCGCTATTTAGCATTATTTAATGCATTATTCATGCATATTTTATAAAATTGGGCACTTATCCTTTGCTCTGCTGTGTACTGTGAAAGCTGTTTCAGTAAATGGTTTTATATTGTCACAGAGACGTACAACAGCTGGAATGCATCTATCAACAGCCATGTCAGAGTGTCCTTGAGAAAAACTATGACCGCTCACTCATCTAAAGCAGCACTGGATGTAAACGTCGGATTTAAACACTTCAAACAACTTCTCTTAAATGTGAATTAAGCACTTCCTGGTCAGACACATCTGCCTCCACATTAACATGAAAAGATCTGCTTTGGCATTCAGAATGGGCCTGTTTGTCTTCTTTCAAGTATGTCCATTACTTTGTCAGGGTGGTGGTTTACTGTGTGTGTGTGTTTGTTTGTGTGTGTGTGTGTGTGTGTGTGTGTGTGTGTGTGTGTGTGTGTGTGTGTGTGTGTTCAACGTATATACAGTATGTCTATTCGTCAGGATGGCTTTTCCTTGAGGCTAATGAGTTATACTTAAGCGGTTCAATACTGTCAATAACCATTTAATCAAGATTGAGTGTTTGACGCTGATAGGTGGATAGATTGGCCAAGATATGTTGATGATTAGCTCACTGGCAGGAAGGATAATGGGAAAAAGCCAAAGGCAGCTTATTGAAATTCAACAAGGGGAGGATTGGCATTGTTCTGTAGATATTGTAAATGTCCATTTTTATAACAGACAAAAAGACATGCTGTTTGTTAATAGGTGACATGTCCTGGAAGTAATTTTACATATTTTAAGTGAGGAAAATCATTATCCTGTATCAAGTGATACTGGTTGAAACAAAGCAATATGTTTTTATTTTGTGTATGCACACAATCAAGGGGCTGTATTATTGGTGGGAAACAGATCTTTAATTTACGTATATTATATTGCATGATTTCAGTTGTCTTGCTAATGCCATTCATAGGGCTGGACATGGACCTGAAGGTAAAGGGACGATGAATGGGTGATAGATGGCCTGCCTGAGTATGTATCCATCTGGCTCCAAGTTGAGAGATTTTATTCCTCATTTTGGTCCCAATTTTTGTGGACATTTGCAACTTAGTGCACATGCTTTACTCTTTTCAACAGCATTTGAGGCGTCATGAAGTTTCTATCTTCTATATAGAGCTCATCTTAAAACCATTGCTTCCTCACAACCAGTTTGCAGACAAAATACAGCTCCTTAATGGATGAAACAATGAAAACTAGGAAAAGTCCTAAACAGCAAACTTTTTTTAAATATATCTCACTCATTTTCACCAGATCTACTGCATGACTATATCTTGAGCAGTCCAATATTGTTTTACTTTTGAATTTTTCAAGGTAACAAATGACTTAAAAATGAACAGTGTAGTTGCGGATTTTCCTTACCATAACAAAATAAACCATTAAAATGGAGAATTAGATACAGAAAATATTTTTTCTTAGCTGGTGAAAAAACTGTTTTACTGATTTAGGTAGTTCAATGCTTAACTTCATGTTGCATTTCATTTCAGCACAGAAATGTAGCAGTATGTTATGTAGATGCCAATGCACACAAATTACCAGGATTATTTACTAAAACATTTACATATTTCTTTGTGGTCTTCATTTGAGTATAGACTGTCTTATGCATATTAAGTACCTAAATCAAATTTTGGGTCTAAAACCTGAATCTCACATAGCACAGCTGAATAAAATAGCTCTCCCTGTCATCAGGGGATTTCCCTTTGACTGACCAGCAGATTGTTGATTTCCCACATGAGATACCAGCATTTGAGTATGTTTGCCTGAACAGAGATTCTCAGAGACCAACTGAGCTTAAGGCTCACACACACTCACACACATACAAAGGGGGTACGGGAACCACAAAAATAGAGCAGTCATAAATAGAATAGATAGTCCATGTGCAGGCTGGATTACAGAGGACATTTCTGTATGTGAGTCTGTGTGTCCCTTGGGCCAAAGTGTCTGTTCCCACGACCTGCCCTCCATCCGTTCTTCCTTCCCTCAATCCTTTCTTTCGTCTGTCCTTCCATTCACTGGCCTCTGTAAACAGTGTAAACAAACAGATGCTGGTTTCGTAGTAAGTAAAAGAAAGAGTCAAGAGTGCCATTCTAAAACTCAATGTCTATCTGTCTCACTGTCATCACAGGACTGATGTACATATTCTCAAGTAGCATACTATTTTAAGATTATTTCCCCTTTATTTTAGAGTCCCAGTGGATAGACAGGAAAGGTATGGGAGAGATAGGGGATAACACGTAGCAAAGGGCCGCAGGTCGGATCCAAACCCGGGCCGCTGCAAAGGCCTCAGCCCACATGGGGTGCACACTCTCACTGGGTGAGTTAGAGGCTGCCGCTCAAGTAGTATACTTGAGTAAAAATGTTTAGCTTGAGAATTTGCATTTTCTGCTGCTTCAGCTCTAACCTACTTCATTTCAGGGGGGAGTTATTGTACTTTTTTTGCCACTTAATTTATCTGACCATCTGTCAATAGTTACCATTTATCATCTTTCAGGTTTTAAGTGGTAGTAGCTGAGTAGTTAGAATGAGCTTTTACAGTTAAATGCTACTTATGCATCATTTAACATAATTAACAATCTAATAATGTGTATAAGTCAGTCATAAGAGCCATTTACTTACTAACTGCTGCTTTTCCTCCCAATAAAACATTGAACATGTACAACAAAATTCAAAGAATGTTTCAATTCATTCATCAGCGCAGGTTTTCCGCAATCCTTAGTTTCCCTCCAAAAATACAGAATAGAAACATAACATCTGCATCACAAAACAGAAATTCAGAAATAGACAATTTATATGTCAGATGTCATCAATCGAGTAATTTATTAGCTGACTTCCTGTCTTTACTATGTCTACAGTGACACATGCAGACAAACAGCTTTATTCTATTACAGGATGGTGGGTGGTGATTTTGTTCAATGGCACTGAACAAATGAATGCAGGCTGGTTTGAGTCATCAGATTCACCTCCTGATTATAGCCTGCAGTGAGATTGACATGAGGTCTGCACATTGTGAAGTTCGTATTCAGTGTCAAATACAATAACATGGGGTGGCCAGTACCAGAATTAGAATCTGAAATTACTGCTTGGTACTGTAGCTTCAATACACGTATTATTGAGCCAAGTTAGTCTGTTTTGTGAAGCATTGCCATACCTTTTTTATACATTTGACATCTAAAAATCCTCCGTTTATATTAAATATTGTGTTATGTGAGTACAGTTATAAAAGGAGAGGAACTGCTTTTCAAAATAAGGTTTAAAAGGTTCTTGTCTTTTATATCAAGGTGCTTGATAGAGCTTTTAAGAAAACAGCTCAATTTAGGAACCAATATGCTATTTATGTAAGCTGCTCTATCAAAAAGCCTCGGTAGTAATTAAAGAACCAAGCTGACTCAATGTCCTCAAACCCTGGTCCAGAGCTGTTTAGTTAAGATCTGATGTTGTTGACATTGTTTGTGATTTGACTCCTAAATGAGCATTATTTCATCGTTTTGTTATCTAAGAAAATGGACCCATGTGTCCAGAAAATTACTGTATGTGCTTGAGGGGCCAGGGCAAATTAGTTCCTGGCCATAGAGAATGATGTTAAATCGAACTTTACAGTCCAGAGGGCAAATGGAAAAGAAAAAAAACATAATTGAATTCTAAAAAGCCATTTTATTGTCCTCTAGATAAAATGGTTCACATTCAGACATTGTGCACTGACCTTCCTGAATTCCTCTACTTCATGAGATTTGAGTCTGTATTTACACAGTATCCAAAGATCTGAAAATCAGCTTCCTTGTGGTTTTTCTTTGTTTAAGAGAGCCATGAAAAGATCAGAGCTTGAGTCATAAAAGAGTTGAAAAACCAGATCTTTAGTGTGCGTGTGTGAGTGTGAGTGTAAACACAGCCTTGGCCAAAAGAACAGGGCTGAAGCAGTCCAGATGTGTTGGGACCATGGGCAAATCAGATGTAGGTACAACATCTTCCATCTCTGTTTCTTCCTGCAGAAATGCAAGGCTTGAGCCTGCAATAGAACATTAGTACCTCTCTCTCTCTCTCTTTCTCTCTCTCTTTCTCTTTCTTACACACACAAACAAACATGCACACTTTTTCTTTCTTCTTGTCTGCATGGGTTTTGGCCACCTTTCTTTTCTTTTTATGATTTCTTTCCGACCCTCTGATCCTTTTAAAATGCACCCCCCAACCATTCACACACACACACACACACGCGCACACACACACACACACACACACACACACACACACACACACACACACACACACACTTGATCAACATTATCATTATCTTTGTCTTCATCATTACCATCATCTGGATACCACCATGCCGCTGGTTCTCCGTTGTTGCCTATATGTCTCCCTCCCTCATTTCTCTCTGACACACACACACACACACACACACACACACACACATACACACACACACACACATCTGGAAACAGTCAAAGCGTCTACATGCACGGGGAGGGAGGGCTACCTCTCTCTCTCTCTCGCTCTCTCTCGCACTCTCTCGCTCTCTCGGTATCACTGCAGAGCTGAGCTGCAGGGGCAGTAGAGGCAGAGAGAAAAGAGAGCTCTAACTCCCGATCAGTGAGACTCAGGCAGACAGACAGACAGACAGATAGGCACACAGACTGACTGACAGACACACCGCCGGACCATCATGGACTGGATCAGGACACATTAACCCGTCTCCGGATGAGGCAGGACGGCCTGGCTTCTGTTTTTTGGGGGGACTCTGCTATAGATACGTGGAATAACCGACAACCTATTGGGAGATTTAACCCCGTGCTACCCGTGATGGAATATTTACACTGTTCTCATTTTCCAATTTTTCTCCTGTTCTCTTCCTCCTACTTCTCTTCCTCTAACACCTCCACCTCCTCTTCTTCATCCTCTCACATTTTGACACGCTGCTGAAGATGCGCACGAATGCGTCTTTTGCGCACTTCTATTCCGACCATCACTGACAGCGCCCGTTCTTTATAACCTTTTTGAAACCCTGTTGTTTTTAGACACCCGGGAGGAAGGGAGAACGAAGTGGAGTGAGCGAGAGAGCGAACGAGGTGTGAATTGAATTGAACGTGGTGCTGGTCTCATGTTTCACGCCTAGGGCCCGGATGTACCGAGAGATGCACCGGTGCGTTTTCCCAACCGGTTCCGCCGAAAGCTCCCTCATTTTTCTCGCCTTCTCCTCCATCATGGGGATTAGGTAATATTCACTCCATCCGAAGAAACCCTCCCCATAAACTAAAATAACGGAATACCCAAGACTGTCCGTGTCAGACAGTTATTTCTTCTTCCCCCCCCTTTTTAATTTCTTTATTTTTGGGGGCTTTTTTTCCTCGTTATTTTCCCTCCGCCTCTCCAGCTTTTTCCTCTCTATCTTCCATTCACCTATAGGGATAACGTCGGACTACATTTATGGTAAATGAAAGCAAAAACATGTACATCCCGGAGGACACCCTTGAGAACCATCAAGGTATGTGGTGTCTTTTTAAATTTATAACTGGCAAACATCTTGTAACTGTGCATGAGAGGAAAGGGAGTGAGGGAAGAAGGAAGGGAGTAAGAGAGGTATGATGAGCCTGAAATGAGGATGGGATGGTGAAGGAGGAGGTGGAGAGAAGAGGGGAGGGAGGGAGGTATAAGGGGTGTTTGCGCTCTCCTCGTTTTCAACAGATGGACAGATGCAGTCCTCTTTTCTCCACTTTCCCTCTGTGTGCAGTTTGTGCAGCAAGTAAACTTGTGCCATAATCACGCAACAGGGCTGCAGGTAGCCGCGGACAGACACGGATGAGGCCTTTTTCTTGCTTGGTTTTTAGTCTACACTTGTTGGTTTGATGGGCCTGTCCATCGGCATAATGAGTGGGCTGTGGTCATATTTAGTTGTAGGCGGGGAGCATTATTGTCTTCGACACATTTCCAGCTGAAAATGACAGCAAAAGCGTGTCCGTACAAATTATTTGGCAGAGCTTGCCTCCTCAAGGTTTTTTTTTTCGTTTTGGCACTGAACTAAACTGCATAAACAGCCCTGGTTTCTATGCACATTTATCAGAAATGAACACACAGTGGTAGCTAAAGAGCAGGACGTTGAGTAGCGCCAACCGATACGCGCTCTCAATCACCATCGATCCTCCCTTCCTCTATAATCAATAGTCGTATTTGTCACGTTTTAATCCAAGTTTTCATGTCCGCAGGGACCCTGATAGCAGCGCGCGAGTGAAATCGCATAGAGATGACAGGTGGCAGCAGGGTGGCCTGCTGGACTTATTTGTCTGCTGAATTGGGTTGATGAGAAGCTGTTTTGGTAGACGGCAGCGGAGGACGGTAGATTGTTTCGCACAAGACACGACTAAAGTTCAACTTGACGACTTTTGAAGTGTTTAAAAGGCCACACATGCAGAGCGTGAATGGAAATCCAGGGCTGTGGTTTGTTTGACGGTGAGGAAAGGGTCTGTTTGCATTGCGCAGTATTACGCGTCGCTCCTTCCACCCACGTTGCAGAGAGCGAAGCCCAGCAACGCATTGGTTTATAGTCGGCCGGACCTTGTAATTCAGCAAAAGGGTCATTTATCTGTTCAACATGATCATCTTTATGAGCATCATCATCATCGTCGTCTTCTCCTTCGTCCACCTCTTCCATCACAACCACGTACCTCTCTGCCTTGGCGACAGGTTCCATAGCAACAGGGGATGAGGAGGAGAGGGGTGGCGGTGTATGTGTGCAATGTAGGCTATGTGTGTGTGTGTGTGCGCGTGCATCAGTGTCGCAGCGACGCACATTCACCAACAGTTTGTTCAAAGCAACTCATCATAGGTTGAGTTATAACCACAGAAGCTGCGGTCATGTTCACATAGTTTAATAATAGGCAGCTCAAACACAATGGCATCATCGTAAAGGGCAGGTGTGTGTGTGTGTGTGTGTGTGTGCAGTCTGTGAGACAGTGCACATTGATTGCCATGATGTCATCTTAATTTATTATGTCCAAAGAAGTAATGGAAATTATCATCATCATAATCGTCGTATAAAGAAGAATAACTTGATGAATCAGGTAGATTTTAGTGGTTGAGTTAGCTTTTTTTGTTATTTAAGAATAGGTTGCTCCTATAAGTTCAAAGTTATTGCCACCATCGTGTAGGCGATTGGCCCACACAGCCACCCAAAAATTTAAATAAATGAATTAAATTGCCAGGGCAGAACGTAGTTCGGCCTTACAGCACAGGGCTACAGTGTAACACAGCAAAACATTACAGGTAGGCCCTAGATAAGGCATGGAGATGCAGTGTTTGTTTCATTTATCTTTTGAATATACACACTTGATTTGTCTGTTCAAGTCAATGTGATACACACTTCTCCTGTAGAACTGAATAAAATATCCCTATTTAATGTAAGTTTTAACTTTTTTTCTTATCCCTGATAAGTTTAGGCCCAGTTATTTTGACATCTGTAACAAATGTAGCTCATTCTGAAGTCTACTTGGGTGGTGTTTCAGCACCTTGGACAGTTCATCTCTCAGTCGTGTATCTATTGACAACTACATGACAGCTATTGAAGAGTTACAAAGACAGATGTTGGCACTGATGTATCACTGTTGGTATCCTGCTTTGCTCCAATAATTGTGTTCATGTATTACAGCTCAGGTTTTTAGCTGATCTATGATACTGAGTAAGCTCTAATTAGTACAAGATCACCAAACCTACAAGTTCTCAGTTGCATGGTATGCCAGCAATAGCATGCCATGTTAACATAAATGAATTGTATTGTGTTAATTGTGACCTATATTAGTATTATTTTCATTTAGAAGGGCAGTAAAGGGCAGTAGTGTGGGGGAGAAGGGAGATGGATTTTATACAAGCCACTTTTGCCACTGAGTTTCCTGCAGATGAAAGATAACAACACTGTGTAGTTACTAGAAAGACCCTCCATTGACCAAAAGTTTCAACTGTTCAATTTTAGCCAATTTAAAGTGTTAAAACTCCTTAGACGCTGTTCCGAAACTGACCCTGATGTCTCTTCTCTCCATGGATGGAGGCAAAAGAAAAGACACATTTTCCTTGAGGGATTCAGGGACAAAAAGTCTTGCCTGTACACAAAATAATAGAGGAGTTGTCTTATATTCTGAGGCTTTATGTTACACTTCCTGGTACCTAAAAACAGATTTGTTGTTGGTATCAAATTTTCTCTCCAGTATCAGTTACTCTCCATCTTTACATCCACTCTGTAATCCAAACAGAGTTGATGTAACACATGATTGCTCTGAATGCTCATGTTCGCTGAATGTACCAATTATACTTCATCTACATATTGATGATTATTGGTGCCTGTGTCTTTAAAACACACACACACACACACACACACACACACACACACAAACACACACACACACACACACACACACACACACACACACACACACACACACACACACACACCAGCAGAAGCACTTATGTGCAATAAACCAGATTCTGTCTGCAATAACCTCATACTTGTGCAGTAACGTTGTACTGTATACGTTAATAGTGCCACCTTGTAATGTTTGTTTATCTTGATTTTTAAGTTTCAATGTTCAAATTTTGCTATTTTATTTTTTGTTTGTAATTCTTACATTTTACTATTTAAATTTTATATTTTTGATTTTTGTCTGTGTATTTGTTATTTATACTGTCAAACTGAGAGCTGCTAAACTGTTTGTTGTTGCCAAACAAGGACAATAACCATTCTATTCTATTCTAAACACAACCTCAATCACAGACTTGTCTAAAATAATGTAAATGAATAACTGATGTGTGGCGCTGAAACAAATGCACACCTGTGGCATCTCATGTCATTGCATGTAGAACAGGAATATTGGAACACGCACACGACCGCGCACAAACACACACACTCATTACAGCGGCAGTTTACAGCAGTGTAATCAGTGAGTTGATTTTCCCTGTGGGCATTGTGCCAGAAGCATGATACCTCCATCAGGGATATTAATTGGTTTCCGATTGTTACCCTGGGGTGCTGGCCACCTGCCAAATCACCTCACTCTAATGACTCGCCTTGATATGCTCAATGATTTCATTGATGTCACCTCAAAAAACATGTGGCAACACCACTTTATGTGTAGCTTCTCACACAGAGCTGCTGTTATTTGTCTGCAAAGGGGGTGCACTTTCCTCACACAATTAACTGTTAAAGAGCATTTAAAAAAACATCCAATCAATAGCTGGACTTTAAGGTGGATTCAGTTTTCATAATCACAACAAAAGATGATTATAATTAAGAGATGCCAGTTGATTTAATATGTGAAAACCAGATCAACTGCGACTGGCAAAGTTGTTGCCTTCTATAAATAGAGACAACAATAATCGAGTATTTCTTTTAAATGTGTTTTCGTTAGAAGCCACAGGGGCAGGGAAACAGCTAAGCGAGCTAAGCCATCTATCATTACTCATGACGTAGATGGAATTCTGGGCAATTAAGCACCAATCCACCGTGAGTCAATCCAGTTGTTTCTCAATATCATGCCAGTTGTAGCTAAGAGACAACAACAGTGAGGTAACTTGACTTAATTTGATCCTAAAGCCTTTTGTAATCAGATGTTATCTTCAATAACTGCCCTTTCTTTAACACCCTGGCATTGGAAGAAACAATCTTAAGAACCCTTGCTAGATCCATTAACAATTTTAAGTTGGACATTTTTTGGCAGTGAACACAAACAAACAACCTACCTTGGTAGTGTGTTACAGTCAAATGTGACCCATTTTGATCATGGAATATCCCCTTTACCCCCACCATCACTCGCCAAACAAAAGCCGCCCAGTTGAACTTGCATTTGTGTCTGTGAGTAACTGAACTACCTTCCTGCTCTTTCCAAACTTCACTGTCTCTCAAATTCACTGAAACATTGTTGTCTGCTGCTGCCCACTGAGCTGCATTACCAGAGGAATTATTGGGGTTTAGTAGTTGTTTATTTAGTAGTTTCAAGTGATATAGTTAGACTTTACTCCAGCTAAGAACATGTGCTGTGCAACACAGAAGCTTTTTCTTATTCTGCCCAAAATTTCACGTTTTTTGTTCAGAATCACTGCTATGATCATCTTCATGTTCAGCATTTTCAATGGCAGCAGGCAAAAGCTCTATAAAACCCTTCTTGTGAAATACTGTATAGTTTAACATCTCCTGAGCACTTATCACAACTTGTGATAAGGCGTCTCAAGTAGACGTTGCTTTGTATAAAAGGGGACACAAGGAGAAAAGGCAGTGAAACACTGTCAGTTCTTCTGCACAATACATGTATAGGGTCAGAATACAGAAGCTTCCCTATATGTGTGATTAAAGATGTCTTAGTCACAGTAAGGTTGTAGCAGCTGTAGCAGAGCATGTAATGAGCCATTAAAGGCCAATCAGCATTAAAGAAGTTAATATCAGTGCCCTCAGAGTGTGTCATGGCTTTAACTTCAAGGATCTGACTCAACAACAGCTGTTTTTTAATGTAAAACACGATCTGAGAGACAAAAAAGACCCATAGAGGGGAAGAAAGAAGGGAGGTGCTAATTGCAGGAGAAATAGGAGAACAGAACGACAGATTGCATTAAAGGGTATAAAGGAAGAGACATGGAGAAAGAAGAGAAAAAAAGTTTGGCGTGGAGAAAAAAGAGAAACAGAGTTAAAACAGGCTGAGAAACAGAGGGACATAAAGAAGAAAATGGAGGCAACCAGAGGAGAGAAAAGAGGAACCTGTAAGAGACAGGAATAAAGGGATGAAATGAATGAGAAACAGTCAGAGCGAGGGCCAGAGGGATTGAAAGAGAAGTGAGGGAGCTCAGGAGGAGGAGGAGGAGAAGGAGGGAGGATTATCCGTGACTCTCTTGCTTAAGCCTCTGGTTGCGTATTGGAAATCTATCCAGAGGCTGTCCTCTGCTCTTAGTGCTATCTGGCCTCCGTCTTCATTTCTGGTGGGACAATACGCCAACACCGGCCCCACCGTGTGTGTGTGTGTGTGTGTGTGTGTGTGTGTGTGTGTGTGTGTGTGTGTGTGTGAC
>NC_048429.1:8482482-8559196 GCF_013103735.1 Etheostoma cragini | reverse complement strand
CCCCCCCCCCTTTTTTTTTTACTTCACATTCTCCGTCTCTCATCATTCACCTAAAGTAACCCCTAAATCATATCCTCTGAAGAACATTGCAGAAAAAAGATGATGAGGGTAGACTCATCAAATTCAATTTGCAGGATTTTTTCCATCCACAAGGATAAAAGGGCATGATTTCCACCCAAATTTACAGTCTCGGTTTGTTTTGAGTTTTTAGTTGATAAAAGTATTTATACTCTGCTGTAGATCTGCCTAAATTACTACAGTGAGCTCACAGCAATAAGCCTCATAAGCACCAATGGATGGACCTTTTTGCAGGACATCAGTTACAAAATATATGCACTTCACTTCAATATGAATGTTTATCCTAAAACATTTTTCAACTAAATAAATTGTTAAGTATTATTTATTCTTCAATAAGAGTACCTTTAAAATGAAAGCTTGATAACCTATTTCTTGAAATGTATAGAAATCAGCATTATTTATCTAGATTACTCGTACATAAATAGGATTGTATATAATACATATATACTGTACGGAGATAGTATTATTTTCAGGGTTTTATTCTGATATCCTTCTTTCCTCCCAACTCATAAAACCAATCTCTTGCATGGATATATAAAAACCTGCTAAATATTTCAATCTTAAATGTTGTTTACATGTTTCACATGAACACAGTGAACTTCCTAAGGAATGCTCCATGTGTGTTAAGAGGCTGTCCAGAGTTTGCTGTCTATCCTGCGACGTTAAAATGATGCAACGGTTTCTGCGCAAAGAAAAAACAACTCAACAACCGTGTGCATGTGTGTGCATGTTTTCCAAGTTACAGGTGAAGCTGAGAGATGGCAAGAGTAGAAGGTAGTCTATATTATTCATGCCCAGCCGTGCATGTCCTTCACTCTGTCTCTATCTTGTCTGTCCTCTCTTTCCTTTGTTCTCTCGTTGTCTCATAAAGTGTCTTTACCAATCTTTCCCTTTCTTTCTTTCTCTAGTTCATCTCAGGGTTTATCGTTCAGTGAGACAAGATTTACTTTCCTCTATGAATTAATCAGTCCATCTGCATGCCTTTATTGTAACAGCCTGGAGTATTTGAAGTAGATCTTACCACCGAAAAGCATGATGCAAAACACCATTTATGGTCCCAACAGGGAATGCAGGCCGTAAGCTCAACACACAGAACACAACTTGTCTGCTGTACAACTATCTAATAGGCTATATTAGCCCTCCTACACAATCTGGACTGTGGTCACAGTTGTAACATATACATCTTACATCTTAAAACTTACTCCCTGTTACATATTGTTCTTACTCTTATTCAGTCAGTCAGTTTATAGGTTATGTTTATATTTAATAGTCATAGTTAAAATGTAATTATGATCCACTGCACTGTTCAATCACTGCACTGTTCACTTTTGCTCTATCATCATTGCACACAGTCTACCATAGCATCTTACCTTATCATGGTCATTGCATTTATGTGAGTGAGTTTTATTTTTATTCTTATGTATGTGTGATATGTGTGTATATATGTTTGTTGTGTTATGGTTGTCTTGCTACTGGATGCGATGCCTAAAATTTCCTCTTGGATGAATAAAGTATATCTATCTATCTATCTATCTATCTATCTATCTATCAAAGTGGACAACCCACAGCTCCATCACTTACAAGAACAACTCTCCTAGTGTGCTATATGCATAAAAAATGTGTAGGCAATAGAAGTGTTAGCAACGGGCTTTATAATTGGTAAACACCTAGGTTTATAGCCTTATATAATCCACTGTATCTTGTATTTTTATGTGAAATGCTTAACCATGTGAGCTTCATGCTGTAAAATGGTAACCATGGCTTCGCTATGTTCTCTTTTGTGCATCTTTTTTACTGAACTTGGTTAGGGTCAGATCACTACTTGTGTACTTGTGGTGGTTTTGTTTGGTTGCAAGCTTAAATGCTCAGGTGATAGTGAATAAGTGTTTTAATTTTCATGTATTCAGCACAACATAAAAATAAAGTAAAAAAACATTTGGATCCCCAAAAGGAATTTTGTTGGAGTATTTACTATACTCTACAGAATTTGTGCATTAGATTGTACCTTTTATATTACATAAATTCAAAGTGTAATTATAAAGTGCAGAGGAACTTTCCCCCGGAACTAGTAACCTTCTGAGGAACTCTTGGCCTTTAGACCGCAGGGACCAGGGTCTAAATAAAGTTTTGGGGGCTCTAGTACTCCCCCCAAAAAGTCTCTGAACGGAGTGTAATACTTTCTGAAAGTACAGGAAACTTCATGGTAGGGTTTGAAGGGATGACGGTCACTGATTGGCCCAAAACAAACAGCATGCCTGCTTCAACACGCCAACCGCTTCATTCATAAAACAAGGAAGAACTCTCATAACGATTTGGGACCATTTTCAAGTGTTTTTCAGTTGAAACTTGTGGGAATGTTGAACTGCAAGCTGCACTGTGGTTTACCAATGCTACCACTAGCACAACTTCTCCTGTCATGGTGCTTTACACGTCACCTGACTCATTTGTCTCACCATCTTGTTCCTTCCAAACAGTCCTGGGGACTTAAAGGCAAGGTTGGTGAGGTTGAAATGCTAGCAAAATGTGAAAGTAGCATCTCCTCTGGGCTTTGTCTAACCACTCTCCATGTCCTCAACAATCCCCCCCCCCCACTTACACACACACACACACACACACACACACACACACACACACACTGGAGTTCACGAGCACCACTTCAAAGCTAGCTCTGCGTCATAGTAGAGCGGAGGAAGGACTGCCATTCCACTCATTAAAAGTACTTTATTTTTCATACAACTACACAATTTACTTTGTTTTTATATTTTGTTTGAATAAAAAAATGATAAATTATGTTATTTCAACTATCAAGACATTATATTTGATCTCTGCACATGCTGCACAAAATAGTACAACTAATGTGCCTATTCTTCATATAAACACTGATAAATATCACATAGTAATCAAACCTTTGTCCAACTTTGGCAGGTGGTCTCATCGACCCATGTTTTGGTGTTGATGTCGATTTGTGAAAAGCCAAAATGTATCAGACCTTGATGACCCTATAACGTTACACAAGCATTTTGTTAGATAAGAATATGTAAACATACACTAGCTAGTGTAGCTTACTAGGCGGGCGGATGCAAGTAAGTGTGGAAGCGGCAACCTTTGCCGAGTTTTTCCTTCACTCTTCAGCAGACTTGCAGGAACTCCAGCAGCAACGATGTGCACTGAGCTTGGGCTTGTTCAAAGGAAGGGTTGAGTACGAGCAGTGGGGCAAGGAGGCATTTTATTGGTTCTAAAACGGTTTGATTGGTGGGAGTTTTTACAGGAAATACAGTAACCACAGATGACAGATCTTTTTTCCAGCTGAGATCCCCCAACTTCAAACCAGTGAGAAACGTACAGACAAAACAAGCTGGACATCTGTCATGTGAAACAACCAAATCTGCTCCAATGTCGGCAGAAAACCATGTGTTCATTATAGTAGGACCCAATTGCCTATAGTAAGATGATGGTTGAGGAAATAGGTCTTTACGCCTAAAAGTCTACATGATTTCTAGCAAATGAGCTAAAAGACATACCATCTCTCCCAATTAATTTTTCATGAGGCTAATTTCAGAGTCTGAAAATGAAGAGAGAAAGAGAGAGGGAGAAGAAAGAGTAAAATGGATTCAGTGGAGAAAAAAGGAAGAGAGGGAACAACGGAGGGGGAGGAATGTTAGTCACCCTCAGGCTCCCTGCTGGAACACTACCGACTTCTTCACGACAAGAGGTGTGTGTATATGTGTGTGTGTGTGAAGAAATAAGTCTGGACAACTAACTTCTTACTTGTCCACCAGCTAATTGAAAGTTGGAATCTTGTCACACTTGTCAAGCGTGTCTCCTTACCAATTGCTGAACCATAAATTATTCTGTTTTTTGAAGGTTATTATTTGGGCATTTATTACATAGGACAGCTGAAGATGTGAAAGGTGAAAGAGAGAGGAAATGACATGCAGCAGAGGGCCACAGGTCGGAGTTGAACCTGCGGCAGCTGCGACAAGGACCAAGCCTTTGTACATGGGGGTGCACACACTACAAAGTGAGCCATCCAGGCGCCCCTTAATTATTCTCTTTTATGAAAAGCAGAAGTGTTTTACAGTATGACTGCATATGTTTTAGCCTTGGTGTCCCCGCAGGGAGTAAAGGATTTTGTAATATTGAAGATATGGAATGAGGTCTCTTGTGCCCAACTAGCTGCGACTGATTTTACACAACGTTCAAATGGTTTGAAAATTCTTGTGTGTTTTTAGCAGCTTGTATTTGTAGATGTAAAAAAATGTTTTGTCCTCTGTGGGAAGGAACGTCACATCAAACTCCCTAAAGAAACCATGCCATAAGTGTTCCCTACTAGTACATATCTCGCGGAGACTTGCTTCTGCCTTTTTTGGCACTTTTGTCTCACAGGAAGTGAGAGTTGAAGCACAAAGGATATACAGTCATGTGTGTTTCTATCGGGCTCTCTGTTCCAGCAGTCTTGTTAGTCGGGCCTCTTGTGGGCTTGTCATGGATGGATAGCTGCACTACAGAGAAGGTGGTCTGTCGCCATGGGCCTACACACACACACACACACACACACACACGCACGCACGCACACACACACACACACACACACACACACACACACACACACTCTCTCTCTCTGCTGTGAGCCTCATGCTGATGGCTGACAGCACCCAGGCAAGATAGATTAAACTAAGAGGAGTGATGCACCTCACTAGTGTGTTTTTTTGTGGGTGTTTTTTTATGCCTCTGGGTGTGTGTGGATGTGCATTTGTTTGGGCAATTTTTTCACCATGTGTATCTAGGGCCAATAGCTTTTTAATGACTTCTTGCAGCTAAGAATCATGGGTAAAAAATGCTTGTTGTTGCCTAGGGCACCAAGCACTTTTCTGTTACTTTTCTTATTTTAGACAAAGACAGGAAAAGGTTAAGTAACACTTCAGCATATAAAAAGGAGGGGAAGTTGGTCTAAAGATGATTTTTTTTTTTTTTTCAACCCGGTGCATCTGCAAATCCCCAAACTATATTTAGGGAAAATGTTTTTTGATTTTATTTTTTTACATCCAGTGCCAACTTCTTTTAAGTGTTTGCTTTTTTGCTTAAACTCTGCGTTAAATTTACGGCATGAAAAGGTTATGGAAGGATAACAAACATTATTAACGGGTCTGTCGTAAGAAATAAACTCTAGTCTCTTGCATGAAAGTCTAGCACGCTACCCATACACCCTTCCAACTTCCATGGTCTTATTTTGCACCTTGCTACATACACTGTATGGTACCTGTCTTACTGTTGGCATTGGATGGAAATTGTGAGGTACAGAATATGTGTTCTTGGGCTTCTTTAGAAATGCTGCAAGTATGTTCTGCGTTGACAAATTCTGATCAGAAATTGTAATTTCCATTTATAGTTTGACTCTTCTTTCATGTAAGACATTATACAGGGTGTAATCATGCCCTGAGGACCTTGTAATATCTTTGTTTGATGTTGCATAATTCTGTTCATCTTGCAAGTCTCTGTATCTCCTAACAAGCTACTGAATGTGCTGCATTGAGAAATAATTTAGAAAATGTAAATTAACACTACATAAGTTTAGAAAGATACTCCAAACTCTAGGTCCCGGGCTTACTGTTAAAGTCTCAAGCCAATCCTAGATAACCATGATGAAGAGTTATTTTAAGTTCCTCCAGAGACATTGTTCAACTGGTTTCACAGGTTGATCACTTTTCCTAATGAGCAGTCATCTGATCCTCATGTGTAAAATTGTCTGGGTGTCCCTTTAAGGTTTCTGTAGCTGCTGGTGTATGGTTCTCCAATAATGACAACATAAAAAATGCCAAAGAGGGATATGACCTGTAGTTACCTTGATTAAGCTATCTTGGTAATTGCATTGAACAGTATCCATGGCAACAAGCACCAGAAGGTAGAAACACAAACAGTGAGTTACGATCTCCTTATGTGTCTGATTTTATTTGTTTAGCTTTTCTCTGTTTTCTTTATTCCTGTTGGTCTTTTCAGTCTTATCCGTCTGCTTTTTTGTTGCATTCTGTTCTGTTCTTCTCATCGGTTGGTACCAAAGGGACCAGGGCTGGACTTGAGAGGATGAAATAAAGTTAGAAGGAGTCTTCAAATATCTGGTTTTCTTGTCTCCTTCCTTCTTCTTTTAACACTCTAATGGGCATTTAATCTTTCCTCTCTTTCTGTCCTTTTTATGGGAGCTTTCTGTCTCTGACGCTTTTTTCCTCGATATCTGCCAGTTGCGTGGGTTTCCCTTCCTTTTTTTTCTCTTCTCTCTCCATCCGTCTATTCTCATTAAGACAAGGATAAGGTGTTCCAATATGAATGACCCAACTATGTAGGCCATGAGAGTGTCCTTGACTGTCTATGTGTGTAAAAGAGTGTAGAAGAGTCCCACTATCCCATCTTTCTAGGCCAGTCTTGATGCATGTGCTCCATGGACCACTTCCCCACAGACCACATTGTGTGTGTGTGTGTGTGTATGTGTGTGTGTATGTGTATGTGTATGTGTAAGTGTATGTGTGTGTGTGTGTGTGTGTGTGTGTGTGTGTCTGTATAGAGCAGTTCACTTCCCAAAAGACCAGACTCACTTTCACACTCTGGAGTCATAATGGCTTAAACAGGCTTGTTACAGGACTCCTTCTTCAGTGTGTGTGTGTGTTTGTGTGTGTGCGTGTGCGTGTGCGTTTCCATCTTCTGACCTGCGTCTATAACCAGCTCCAGAAAGAGGAGTTTTTCTTTTAAAAGGCTGGTTAATCTTAGTGTAAACGTCTGTGTGACTTTTTTGTGGCTCTATGGATCTCTATGGACAGACATCTTTGTCTGTTGGTCGTTCGGTTAGTCGGCCTGTCCACCCCTCTGGTCGAGACTAAAATATGTCAACAACTATCAGATGGATTGCAAAGAAACTTGGCACAGGCTTTCATGGTTCCAATAGGAGGAATCCCAACTTTGATGATCCTTTGGCTCTTGTGGTTTTGAGGGAAATATCTTGACAACTCTTGGCTGGATTGCCATATTTACTACTGAAATTCAAGGTCCCTAGAGGACAAATTGTACTGACTTTGGTGATTCTCTGACATTTCCTCCAGCACCATCATCAGGTCATTTTTTTCATTTGCACAATACTCTCATATACGGCCAAATATCTGCTAAAGTAATACTTGCTTATTAGCAGAGGTTAGCATGGTAACATGCTACACTAAGACGATGAACCTGGTAAATATGTCCATGTTAGCATTGCCATTCTTAGCATGTTAGTACGCTCATTTTAGCATTTAGTACACTGAGCAGCAAGCATGGTTGTAGATTCTTAGTCCTGTCCTGGCCTTGGTAATAGTTCAGATGTATCTATTGCTATTTGTCTTTCTCTCCCTCTTCCTCTGCATTCTTCTCTCCTTTTTCATGTCCTCTCTCCACCCTTTACCCCATCTATGATTTGTATTCAACATCAATATGTCTGAGAGCGAGAGCAAGAGCGCAAGAGAGAGAGAGAGAGAGAGAGAGTTTTTTTTTAGGGATTGGCTCGGCGCCTGTAGTGATGTGATCAGAACAGGAGGCGCGACATTGTCTGTTGTCATGTCAACCAAAGGAGATCATTACCCTTACCAAACATTATCAGAAAGACAGAGAGAGATAAAGAGAAATAAGGAGAACATGTGTAAGGTGACAGACTTACCTATGTTAAAGACACACCTCAGCCTGTTTACTGTTGCTGGTTAATCTTCAAATGTCAATCCCTTCAGTGTTTTCAGCAGTGGACAGTGTAAAATGTCATAGTTGGTCTCCTACGTACATGCGTCTGTCTAGGTTGCAGTGTGATAAAGTTGATGATTAATGACATTACCTCAACGTGGCAGACGGGTAACCATGGCGATACCACACTAAACAAACACTATGTACCAACAGGGAAAGAGAAAAAGAGAGATGCGGAAAAAGAGAGAGTACGAGGAGGAAGATATTTTTCTGGGAGATTTGTGATTGTTGTAATATCCTGATTGTTTGATCTCTAATAGTAAAGCCCAGCTCAGACCTATAAAGGGTCAGCTCACTTAAATCTAATGAATTGCTTCCAAGTCAGAAAAAGAATCACATTACTGCTTTTCTATCTGTTACTGGAACAGTTTCATGGTCACTCATGTTTTGAGTGATTCAACGTCCTTCAGTTTTTGAAAGCTGTTATTAAACCCACATATGATTTGAAACAATTTCCTTGTCCCTCATTTTCCTCTGACCCTCTATCTATTCCTTATCCTTCTGATCACTTTTTCTCTTTTCTGTTTCTGTCTGCTCAGCTGGTGTTAGGAACAGTCTTTTTTTTACCTCTTCCTCCCGTTTCTCTGTTCCGTCTCCTCTTTTCTCCTCCTTGCTATGAACTCTCCTGTTTCCGTCCCCCTAGTCTTTGCTAATGAAGGAGAGATCTGCTTAGGGCCATTTTCCTCTCCATCAATATTCTATGCCAATTACCAGGGTTGGGTTATTAACTCTGACACAGGGAACCATGTCGCATTGCTCAGTCCTTTTGTTACCTTGCACAGACACACACTCAGCATACAGTGTCTCTCATATACACACACACTGACACTTATTTATGTGTATGAGTGATGCCAATATTTCATGCATGTAATTTCTTCTCAGTATGATTTAGCTCTATGATTAGATCCCTGAAGAATCTCTCAGGACCGCTACAACATACAAGACAGAGGTCATGAGAGTAGTGAGCTACTGTATTCTGTTTTGGTGTTGACTACCATTGGCTGTGCAAAGCTATTACTTGCTAGACGGTCCCTTATTATGCTTATTTTCAGGTTTAGGCTTGTGTTCTGGGTTTCTACTAGAACAGTTTTAAAACCTTTAATGTTCAAAAAACACATTTCTTTCCTCACACTGTCTGCATATACCAGTATTTCACCCTCTGTCTGAAACACTCTGTCTTAGCGTCTGTCTCTTTAAGTCCCCCTTCTGAAAAAGCTCTGTCTGCTCTGACTGATCAGCGTTAGCAGGTCTTCCAGATCTGCGCATTCTGTGTCTCTGCACCGTCATTGCAGTCAAAAAAACGACTGCTTTATAGTCAGAAAAGACCCTATGTTTAAACCCCTCTATTGCTTGTACTCAGTCATTGGGGGGAAGTTTAAGTACAATACTTCTGGGTGGGAAAGTATAAATTGTGTTCAATAAATATAAATTAGCACTGTACTTCTGAAAATAGCTGCCATGCTACTGTTCTTCCAGAATAGCACCTGGTTTCTAGGTAGGAGGGCCACTGAGCGTCTCTCCAGCTATCTAGCATTTTATCATAATCAACTTTCTCCTCGTGCCGACAAAAGCCCAGTGCAGCAGCAGTGTGATAAAAGGTAATTTTCCCACATTTAACTTATGCTAATGCTTATTATTGCAAGTGCTTACATCTCACAGGTTGCCAAGACTGTTAATGATGCAGGAAGTTATGTCACAACACAGTAGGGACGATTGGAGCACAGATGTTGAGGCACTTGGTAGACTGGTTCATAGGGTGTTTTTTCCTAAGGTGGGCGGGGCATTAAACAGGGGGAAAAAATCAATGGTCTTTGAAGAACCCTCACCACAGGATCTGAAATTCAGTGTGCCTAAATATGGTCGACTCTCACTGTAGGAGTCAGCCTCATTAAAACAAGCACATCATTTGTGATAAAATGCAACTAGTGTGGCGCTTTGAGGAGTACCAGGCCATGAAAGGAAGTCCTGTTCACTGCTGGTCAGCAAGCATACAGCCTTAAGGAGTAATATTTGTCCACAGCCGGAAGCCCACATAGACAGTTACAAAGAAGAAGAGAATTCAGTTTGGAAAAAAGGGTTAGGGTTAGGGGGTTAGGGTTAGGGTTAGGGGTTAGGGTTAGGGTTAGGGTTAGGGGGTTAGGGTTAGGGTTAGGGGTTAGCTTGTTGATTCCCAGTCAGATAGGCCTCACTGATGAGACGGCATCTAACAAACAGACAAATGCACAGGCATACTCACAAATGCAACCCCGCACATGCATATAAATGTATTAGAGCTGTCAATGTTAATCTAAAAAAATAAACACATTATTTTTTATTTTATTTTAGCGCAAAGTAATTATTTTATCTAGTTTGACCCCAACCTTTTCCCGTTATCGCAGCGCTGATGGTTACACATGTTATCATAGTTCTTATCAGCGGCATTTAACATAGCCCATGATTGACAGCACGCATGTATACATATATACAGTCACATAATCTGTTCTCTCAGTTAAGGTAAATGCATTCCAGAATTATAATCTCTTCCTTCCTTCCTCTCTCTCTTTTTTTCTCTTTTTCTCTCTCTCTCTCTCTCTCTCTCTCTCAAGCACACACAAATACCAGAGAGGTAAAAACATCTGCGGCATCTGGCCAATCTAAGCTTTGATCTGAGGTCAGATCACAGCCATTCTGGAGAAACGTGACAATCCTCTGCCCTCACTCAAGTGTTGTTTGTTCTCCAAAATTCGAGCTTAGCATGAAACACGGCGTGTCCTTATTTTCAAAAGAACAAAGTCAGCGCTCTGCAGCACACGGTGCAAACATACTAACACACATACTGTACACACATGTTGGACCTCTTTTCACCTAATGTCACGCTCTGCCATCTTTATGTGTCACTCCCTTTTTGTCTCTTTTGCTTTCATTCAGTTGTTGTCACTCACAGTGTCTTTGTGCTGCTCAGCTGTCTGTTTCTGTCTATATTATGCCTGTGTGTGTGTGTGTGTGTGTGTGTGTGTGTGTGTGTGTGTGTGTGTGTGTGTGTGTGTGTGTGTGTGTGTGGTGACTGTACCTCTATGAATCAGGCATCTGGTGGCTATCAGAGTTAATCACCCAAGCCCTTTATAACTGGCCGTGACACACACGCTCACGCAAAAACACACACAATGGCACACAAAGCATTTATTAGAACATAACAGTGCATTGGAAACTTAAAAAAAAAAATAGTCAGCACATCAGTGGTCAAAGTGGCAGGATGAAGAAATGGAGGCCAGCAAAGAGTCCACGGGAAGAAAAGAAAGAATGAAGGCGAGGAAGAGGGAGAAAATTATGGTGGAAAGAAGGGTAGGAAGGTGTCATTATTATTCACACATTTGGGGCATTTGAGCATAGTAGGACTTGATAATGACACCGCTGTGTGGCTTTGAAATACAATAGATGTGAACAGGGGGTGTGAAATGCCCGGACAGCAAAATCTGTGATCAGTGAACTGTAGGCAGGTGAATGAATCAGAAGAGAAACACAACAGGGTCAAAATTCTTTTTCCTTATATTATGTAAAAGATTCAGACCATATACGTCACATTCTGGGATTCAAAACCAGAGATGGAAATATCTTTATCCAGAGGACAGAGTGAGAACCCGGTGTTAGCTATTGAACAACAACATCAGCTCACGTTTTTGACACTATTAGTACAATGATGGAACTAAACTTGACACTTTCAAAGTCACAGTAATGATATAATAATAATTTGACACAAGGTTCTAACGTTCATCAATTTTAGTTGCTTACGTTTCAATTTGGCTTCTAACCTACACCATGAAATTACCAACTTTTTCTCAGAACTACCAACGTTAAACTTTCTAACCGCAGTTCTGCTTTCCCTCTGACAGATTAGATAGAAACTCAGCCAAAGGCGGGAGTCTGGCACAACTACCGATTGGCCCTCCTAAAACGGTCCTAAAATTGCCCATGGTTAGCTGTAATTTGCAGAGCTGAGTTAAGGTGGGGCTGTCTTGTCGAGGAGGACAGGTCAGGACGTTGAAATGATAAATCCACTTATGGAAGTAAGACGGGGACAGGGAGACGGGTATTCTTCTCTATTCTTTTCCAACAACACTATAGTGCCTTCTGCCTTCTGTAGTGTCTGAGTTGGGCTACACCATTATGAGGACAGATACTCTGTAGTGATTTCCAGCGCCATAGCTGAATTGTTTTGGTTGCTATGCATAATTGTTCTTTTCCAAATGATTCTTTTTTCCATTTGATGAAAAACGTAATTCATCCTATGTTTCCTTGTCATCTGGTTTTTGTTTGTACTCATTGTGCTCACCCTTGGCTTTCTTGATTCGGAGTAAAACTTTCCATTATTTGTGACTTTGTCCAAACTGTGAGCAGGGCTAGTCCGTGCCACACTGCTCCACACAGCCAAGGAGTTGTCAGCCTCAGCAAAGACAGCTGTATTCCATCTAAACTGTTTACTGTCAAAGAGACAAGGTCAGGACACCTGGTGCACTCCAAATGTGTCTGTCCCTCTTTGTGCCACCCTCCTTTCATCTCTCTCTTTCTGAGCTTCATGCCTCTCGCTGTCATGTTCTCCACTCGTGTCTCTTGTATTGAGGTACAGGGGACGGTTCCCATTTCTAGCTCCAGTGAGAGCTTCGTCTTGCATTTTTTATTGCATTGCTCATATAATCTGTGTCTACACGGGTCCACATCTTGGCAAATTTAAAATCAAGGCAGCCTACTGAGACATTTAATGGAAATACATGCAATAACTCTGCTGGCCAATGAGAACATTGTATCTCCAAAATGCCACAATACGTGCAAAAATAATCCCATGCATCAAGCTGTATATTGTATATTACGTTAAAAATAGTACAGGTCTAATTATGTGTAGACATGCAGCACAAATTGACAGGAAATTGTGTGTAATGAATGCCATTTTTCTCCAACTGTTAATTACGTCACTTTAAAGCATAAAGCTGTTGCAGATGTTGACTCCCGTGTATGTGTGTTGGGTGCACCCTGAAAAGGTCAGACAGATACCTGATATCACAGTGTATGGATAGTTTTTTAAATATGCTGCTGTGAAAATCTTCTTTTAGAAGATCTCTAAACATTTGAGTCTGTTTTGAGATGTTTTAATATTAATATTCATCGCTAAAGTCGTTGGGAGTTCTGTGTGACTTTGATTTGTTTGTGTTGTTTCTGTTGTATCAGAGATAAACAAATGGACAGATGCAGTCAGACATGCTGACAACGCCAGAGTCTTTTTTTTGGAGCACAATATGGAAGAAAAACTGCTCCCACCACTTGCTGTCCACTGTCTGCTCACACACAAACGGAAAGACACACAAAAACCCACACATGCCGCTTCCCCCAGTCGTGCTGCTGCCTCCTGGGATCAGTGAGAGCAGCTGTGCTAGCAATGCAGTCATAGTAAATCTGAATTCTCTCCTAATTGATCTGCCTGCTTAAATATTTGAAAAGGAAAAAAAACAGCCTTAGAGAGAAGGGTGAGTGTTGATTTAAGTAAAATAAGCACAAACAATTAAAACAAAACAGTAAATGTTAAAGAAGATGGTTAACATTTTTAAACAGTGTCTTATGTAATTTAAAAAAAAAAAATGTGAGTAGCATTTCTTAATGATAACGATAATAAAATGGGGATTTATTCCAATTCAGTTAAGTAGAGCTACTTTAATTTGATTAATTTTAAGTTCTTGGTCATAATTCAATTTAAACTTGAAGCCCTCCATCACTAGAACACGCATAGTTTAATTAACCATTTGCACGTGTGAAAAATACTAATGTGTGGTCGCAATGTATTTGAAGGCCTGTGTACAAAGATTGAACAAAGTGTTTACAGTTACTTTCCTATTCTGTTTTTCGTTACTTCATACATTCGTATTTGTCAATTATTGTTTTTTAATCACCACTCCCTTCACCCTTTTGTCCATCGTATCAAAGATTGTTGAAGTGTTCTCCTCTATAAGCGTACTTGGCTTTGATTGGGTGGAGACAGAAACAGCATAGCAACAGCCAGCTGATGGATTAAAGCCCTAATTGGGCAGGGAAAGTCACTCTGTGATTACACACACACACACACACACACACACACACACACACACACACACACACACACACACACACACACACACACAGTTAAAAAGAAATGGAAGCCAGAAGACAATTTACTTTTTCTTTCTGTGTGACATTGTTACCATTTATTGTTAGCCCACATACAAACACACACACACACACACACACACACACTCAATCACACTGTCACACACTCTGCTATATCAAAAATGTCTGCTTCTCCCTTACAGAGTTTTCCACTTGCCCCTCTATCATCTGTGTTAATCAGCACCGTGTGGAGCCACTCCACTTTCATTACTCCTTGATTAATCCATTAATTAGGAGAAAACTCAGTTTGAATGTTACTTAACAATATGCGTGTGTGTGTATGAATGAGCTTACCATGCATATTTGTGTCCGTGTGCGCTTACATAAACCTTTACATTATCTGTGTACTGTATGTTTACGCTTTCCTGTGTGTGTGTGCGTGTGCGCGTGTGTGTGTGTGCGTGTGTGTGTGTGTGTGTGTGTGTGTGTGTGTGTGTGTGCTGCATACATTATTAAGCAAGAGTGGATGTAATTTGCGGTGGGCTAATAGAAAGTGGTCATGCAGGCAGACCAAGCTGTGCAATACAAATCAGTACGGCTAGCCTGCTTGTTCCTCAAGGTGACATTCAGCTCTGCTCAGTTTGCGTGAAACGGTGTGCGTGAGAGGGTTAAATCTCTGATTTCCCTTTTGTTTTAAAGTCTCGGTTGAGGAATTGAATTGTTGTTGTTGCTACACGCCTGTTCAGGTTAAAAGCTTCATTTAGAATACATTAAATAATTCAGCCATCACTGAGTTGAGTGTTGCACCAATAATCTAGCCTGGCACATTTTGCATACATGTCCATTTCTTGACAATGGGCTTTTCATCATCATCATCATTTATTATAACATTATAAATATTATAAATAATATTTGTTGGGTAAGTGTTCCAATGTCCCATTACGAATATTCACTCTTGGGTGCCAAGGCAGCTCAGTTTGTAGATCGGACGCCCATAAATAGAGGTTTACTCCTCAACGCAGCAGGCCCTGGTTCAACTCCCGCGGCCCTTTGCTTCATGTCATTCCCCCTCTCTCTCCCCTTTCCCGTCTTCAGCTGTCCTGTCTAAAATAAAGGCTGAAAATGCCCCAAAAAATAATCTTAAAAAAAATAAAAGAATAGTCAGTCCTCCAAATTCAGCCTTTGTGTGGGCCTAAATTGCATTATTTGTGTGATAACTGAACCAGCAGAATATCTTTCCATTTTCTGATGCTTATCTGAGTCTGGGTAGTGGCAACAGGCAAAGTAAAGTAGCCCAGACTTCCTGACATCCTTCTCCCCACCTCTTCCTGTTGAATCCTGAGGCCTTCCTAGGGAACATACGATATGCATTACCTCCTCAATGTTCTGGGTCTGCCCTGGGATCTCCCTCAGTTGGACCTGACCTGAATATAAGCATTAAATATCTCAACCTCCTCTGCCGGCTCTTTGAAAGACAGACGAGCAGATATTCCACTCCAGGCCTATCTGGGTGTCAGAGGCCTCATCTCTGACCCAAGGGTGAGCTCAGCCACCGCAATAAAGAAGCTTATTTCAGATACTTGACCTTCTCGTGTTAGGTGGCTATCCACCAATTTCCAGCAGAATACCATGGCCTCAGACATGGACATGCTGACCCGCCCAACCCCTTCACACATGACTAAGGGAGGATCTGGCTATAAACATTGGACTACCTAATTTGGAATTAATATTTGACTGCGTCTTGTCTGATTGTGTATCGGTACAGTAGCAGCTGATAGACTATATTAAAAAAGCAGGTGTTGATAAATTCACACATGGGACACAATCTGTCAGCACATCTTTGTTTTTTCTATTTCCTGTACTTCTTTCTGTTAACTTATCTCTTTCTCATCTTCCTTTTTTCTTTCTCTCTATCCATTTTTTTGCCTTACTCTTTCCTTCTCTTCATCCTGCTCTTTTTCTCATTTCTCCTCTCTCCCATTGCTCTCCTCTCTCTTGCAGTGGATTATTTTTGGGCTGCCTGGTTAATTTCAGTAGGAAGTCAAGCTCAGTGCCAGGGAAAGTGGAACACATTTAAAAAAGCTGAAAGACAAACAGAGACATCAAAAAGCCTTTTGTCTTTTTTTGGTTGCAATGTACCAATAATATAAATGTGTCCACTGTTCTTGCGTATATGTTTTTGAGTTTTTTGTGTGTTTGTAGTCAAATAACGTGATTACATTCTCCTCTCAACACCTTTAAAAATGTCTCTTTATCACATATACTCTATCGCTGATCAAAATAACATTTTGACCCTTTGCCAAAATTCTCACCACCAAACTGGGATCTAATAAATGTGTGGCTTTAATAATTCAGCTGGCAGCGGCCCTGATGCTTATAAATGTCGTTGATCCAGTCAACAGTTAGAGTGGTCTGAGAGCTCGAGTGGAGACAGCAGATTATGCTGTATTATAGGCAAAGAGGATGATAGCGGTTATTAATTTAATTACAGCTAATGGAAAGATGGTGTGTGTGTAGCTATGTATTGTATTAGAGATTATGTGCGCTGTTTGCGTGTATTTACACCATCATGTGTCCTCTGTATATCTGTATGGCGTGTGTGTGTCTGTATGTGTGTGTTTATATCTCGCTGGTTAATGCTAGCTCTGCTCATAGCTGTGGCTCAGTGTGAATAAGATTTACGCTGTGTGCTGCTCTGACCTTGCTTATTACTGGCTCTGTGAGCGTGTGTGTTTGTGTGTGTGTGTGTGTGTGTGTGTGTGTGTGTCCTGCAGCGTATTGTCCCCTAAGCCGATCATGTGCCGCCTACATATGGAGACCATCTAAAGTGTAACCTGTGGCTGTCACACACAGACACACATACACACGCACTCACACACACACACACACACACACACACACACATACACACACACACACACACAGGTGTTAATATCCTCTTGGGCATGTCTGACTCACACAGTCTACTCTCTCTCTCTTTAACTTGGTGACTCACTGAGAGGTAGATTGCCCTCAGGTGTCATGGAGTAAGATGAATAATTTACCCCAAAGACCCCTCACCCCTTTCTCTCTTTCTTTCTTTCTCTCTCTCCCTCTCTCTGCCCTTTCCCTCACCCCCACTCTCTTACCCAGACCCACTCTTTCTCTCTTTTTCTTCCTCCTGTAATTAGCCTCTGTGTGTGATGGAAGTAGCAGCATATGTTGTACTGAATTAGACCAAGAGTGAGAGAGCTTAACAGAACATGAAGCACAAAGAGAAAATAAAAATGTCAGTAAAAAGACAAACTGAGTAAGCAAGATTAGATAGAGCACCTAGATACAGGCAGGAAAGAAACAGAGTGACCACATAAAGTCAAGTGGTGAAGGTGGGCAGGTGAATCGTCAATCTCTCTCTGGCACACTTGAACGAGGTCAGCCAGCAGAACCTGGTCACCAGGAGAAACAAAAAACAATAATTCACATAATTCTATCAATTCAATCTCTCCATTTCCTCTGTGCCAAGATAGAGTTAGAGCTGGAGTACAGAATATTTACTGAGCCAGCAAGTTATGTTTGGATGGTTGTCAAAGAACACATTTACAGTCATACCTGGGCAGCGGAACAGCACAATGCATTTGGAGTGTTTAAGTCACACTTTATATATTTAAGTGGCATGTAGGTTTAAAAGTCAGTGTTAGGCTGTGTTTGGACCCGTATTTGCATAATATAAAACAACATAGCGTCTTTTTTACTTCAGTGAGGTGTCTTGGTGGCTGGTTTGTGAATTATCTAAATTGAGTAGCCAACTAACTAACACCAAATTTGTACAATGGATTGGCAGGTAAGGTAAAAGCCATGTGGCATGGAATGCCTATAGGCACAGGATTTGGGATAAGGGTGAGCCGTGTTCTGAACAGAAAAACTTTAGTCAAGTAAATAAATTCTGTTGTGACTATAAGTCAAATTGTTGCACTTGTATTCATCCCAGAATAGTTTGCTATGCACAAAGGCTATTTTCCCTCTCTCACATTGAGAGAGCTTTGTTGTGTTTGTTTGTGGTGCGATTAACGAACGCACTATGCATATCTGGTATCAGCAGGTTGTAGATATTAGCAGTCTTGTAGCATCCCAGCTCACTCATTGTAAGACATTTGGGATATGAGCATGAGCTAAATGCTGACATTTTTGAAGTTGAATACCCAGAGGAAGGCATGATGATGATGTCTAAACAGCGATGACATCTTTTATTCCTTCTCACATGCCAGGGTTTTATATCTTCACAAATCACAAGTATACTATTGTCCTCCTTTGATTGATCTGCGTGTCTATTTGGGATGATCTGCCGCCCTTGTGTTCCAATTTTGCATCCTCAATGCATCAATAAAATGTCAAATATGAAAAGAAAGATGAGATAAAAATATCTTCTTGGATGACTTCAGATGCTATTTCAGTTGGTTTGGATATCACATACTTTGGAACCATTTGAAAAGCTTGTTCTGTCATTTTCTCTTCCTTATTTACTCAAGGTTCATCTTAAAATAAAATCCTTTTCTCTATCAGACCTTGGATATTTAAAGATATGCACTTCACTGCAAGTCCACAGCAAATTGCAGCACAAGGCATTGTAGTGGGAAAAGTAGGATTTAACAGAAAAACATGTCTAGAGCTTGGTAAAAGAGAAAAATTGACACAAACTGAAATTGTTCATTGTCAGCATCCTTCCGTCTGTCTTCTTTCTTCCCACTTTGGTCCCAAGTTCACCACACATACACATATACACACACACACACACACACACACACACACACACACACACACTCTCTCTCTCTCTCTCGCTCTCTCTCTCTCTCTCTCTTTTTCTGTCTCTTTCTCTTGCCAATGTCCAAAAATACCTTTAAAACCAATTAGTGAAATTAATTTCACTTATAGCAAGTTAATTATTTTGTGATGGATTGAAAAAAGAAGGAGGTGAGGAAGAAAGGGAGATGAGGAGAACAATGAAAAGAGCAGAGGAACCTGAGCGGAGTCCCAAGGGGAGAGCTAAACTTAATCTCTCTTACAGTCTTTCTGTCTCTCCTCTGCTCTTCTGCTTGTTCTTCATCCAATCTATTTGTCTCTGTTTCTATCTGTCTGCCATCCTCTATCCTTCTCTCCTTTGTCTGCTCTCTCTATCGCTCTGTCTTTATTTGCTGTAATGGTCCAATTCGGTGAGTCACCCTGAAAGGCCCAACAAATTATCGATAACTCACAACAACAAAGCATTTTTTTTTTATTGCTGGTTAATGAAACATTAAGAGTGCCTTTAATAGAGGTGCAGCCAGCAGTTTAGCTGCAGGACAAAGAGTACACTTGTATTAATTTGGAGGAACATTGTCTAAATCACGTAGCAGTACATGTAATAAAGGTGGTGGAGAGCACAGTCTGACCTATTGGTCCACAATTTCCATTCAACATACCTCACCACAATTCAGTGACCCCTTCATGCTCATTTAATTGAGTACATTTACATGCACCGGTTTCGAGTCTTATCCTGTTTTTTTCAAGATATGGTTACATGGTTATTAATATCCATGTATCATGATCATAACAATTTTCAGGTTTCTTATTATGTGCCTAAGGGTCTTGATTTCTCAACATTCTCCCAGGTCAAATTAGGTTAGCGTCCAAGCCAGCAGCAGTTGGTCAGAAACGGTCTGAGGCCTAGTGGTAGTTCAACTCTCAGTCTCCACTCATGACAAGAGACGTAACAGCTGTATGATAAGACCGTGCTGCCTCGAGAGACATTTCTATCCACCAAACACAAAATATGCGATGTACAAATAACACAAATATCTCCACGTGTATTTGAGATCATGAGCGCTGTTTTTGTGTATTTCAGCATCATGTTTTATGTCTCTGTGAACTGTGTGTGTGTGTGTGCAGGTGTGTGTGTGTGTGTGTGTGTGTGTGTGTGTGTGTGAGTGAGTGTTTGCATATGGTATGCATTTCCTATTACCCCTTGGCTCAGAGTCAAAACACCGTTATTCATGTGAGGATGCTGAGGTTTGGAGGTCAGAGGTCACAGTAGGTGTTGATGTGTAGTGCCCTATGTCGTTACATAATTACATAAGTACACACACACATACACACACACGCACACACACACACACACAAACACTGTAAGTAACTGTAATAAGTCTTTGATTTTATGTGTTTGTCCCCATCTAACCCTTTCTTAAAAGCTTTGGAGTAATTCATAAACTTTTCAATCAATTCACTTTTGGGTAGCAAAGAGACTGGTGGAAGGTTAACCTCTGTGTGTGGTGCATACACTGCTTTACACTGATGTCAATACGTTGCTGAGCAATGTTATGCCCTCCACTAAAACACAGACGAGGAACTAAAGCCTTTCCACAAAACTCGACAGAGCGGATCAATGCAGCACTCACAGAGGTCAAACTACAAATCTTACAGTCTACTCCTTGAAGAGGATTTTTTAGTTCTTAAATGGAAAGGTCATTATGATGTGAAATGGAAAAGACTTATAAAATAGTTAGTCTGGGCTATCTAATATACAGCAAGCTTTATACATTTATACTTTTATTTCCATTTGTACTCTAGTGAAGCATTGATCTCAATTTTGTTTAATTCAGTTCTATTGAGCTGCTTTTTATATCATCGAGTAGCTGAAGTTCTCTTCTCTTCCTCTCTTTTAACAGTAGTCTGTGGTTTTCCCTGATTTTCCTACTCTCCCCCTCCCACAGACAGTCTGGGGAAATTTCCAGTTTGAAATGCCAAATGGCTTCCCAGTATTCCAGTTTTTTCCATCTGGAAGTGTCGAATACCAGTAGAAATGTTGCTTTGTCACACTATTACCGCTCGAGGAATGCCTCTGGGAAATGCTTTAACCTCTGTTTGTGTTTTATCAATGTTCCTATTAGTCATGACAAACTCATGACAAGTAGAAAGAAAGAAAGAACACAAAAGCAGAGAGTATTGTAAACTTTAAACACACACGGGCCTGCAGACAAAGTGAAGATAAGCGTGGTGTGAGATGGCTAAGCTGATGGCTCTTCAGTCTAAATGTTTACAATGGGACCCTTGGTTATGAAAGGAGGAATGCAGGAAAGAAAGAAGTCTGTTCTAATAGCTTAATGACTCAGAAATACTGGCAGTCTAGGTACAATTGTTCAGTATGTGCCTGTGTGTGTGTGTGTGTGTGTGTTCGTGTGTGCGTGTGTGTCTCAAGTCTTGCATATAAACGGAGAAGTCACTGTTTACTGAAACATCTAACCTTCCAACCAACTAGCCACACACACATGCTCAAATCATACTGACACATTGTGGTTTTCTTCTTATTTCCCAGAATATCATAATACTGTGTAAAACAGTGACAGACACCTTCGGGCAGGAGTTGTTTTGCCTTGGCCTCTTACTCTGTGTTATGTTGAAACAAAGTGCTCCACATAGACTATATTCATACCAAGATGATCTGCTCACCCAATAACTGGACTATTTGATTGCTCAAGCCTCCCTAGAAACAAGCATAGATAGACCCCCTGTGCTCTGTGTGTGTGTGTGTGTGTGTGTGTGTCAGACTGTGGTATGTGGTTATGTAGTCTGTAGTGTTTTGATGTAAAAAAGTGAGGAGGCTTTTGCCGCTCAAAATATGTTGTGCATGTGTTTTTCATTTATATCTTTGGTATTTTACAGTTTAAGAAAGGTGATTTGTGTCTCCAATTGTCATAATTGCGACTATAGTTTCTAACAATGTCAAATTAAAGGAGAACTTATGTGGTTAATACAATTAAATAGTAAAAAAATTAGTCATTTTGGGGAATGCTTTTAATCACTTTCTTGCAGAGAGTTAGACGAGATAAAGATCAATACCAGTCCCAGCTCTGTACGGTAGATATTAAGCTACAGTATACAGTTAGAAGACAATTTCTCAGCTTAGCATATAGGCTTAAAACAGTTTGAAACTAATAGCTAGCTAGTGGTCCCAACTGGTTGCCTTGCAACCTCAGGTGACTTCCTGTAAAACCACTTGTCACCAGCACACACATTATCTCAACCAAACATTTGATTAACACAGTAGGAGGGCCCAGTTTGGTTTAGCTGCTCTAAATGTGTTAACAAAAAAACAAAAAAAAGAGAGAGTGTGACACAAAAAGAAAAGCAAAAAACAGAGAAAGCAAAATAAAAAGAGAGCGAATCAGAGCAAGCGAGAAAAATGGAAAGTTATATTTGCTATTAAAGAAAGATGATGCTACTGGAGCGCTTGAGGATGACTCATCTGAGCTAGTGATGCTTCACACACAGATACACAACCACACACACACACACACACACACACCAATACACATGGAATCGTGAATCCTCAGACACACACACACACACACACACACACATTACACGCACTAAACACTACCCGCTCGCACATGCGCACACATACAGACACTCCTAAACCCACACACGCACACACAGCAATATTTAGTCATACGCTTGAACACATACGCAAACACACATTCATAAACACACACCAGAGCAACCAGTCATCCATTTGTCTGATACTGATTCCCGGAGACATGCGTGTTGGTTCAGCAGCTTGTTGATAATGAGCCAAAATGGCCTCTGCCACGCCACAGTTTCCAGGCCAGAGCAGCGAATGGCCCCAGGGGCGGAGAAACTGGGCGAGAGGAAGAATCAGAGGGGCTGGATTTAAATGGAGCTCATTAGCTCACGGTAGCCATGAGATGTCCCTGCACACTGAGGAGAAACACACACACACACAAACACACACACACGCACACATGCACATACACGCACACTCACTCAGGCATGCATGAAAACACAGATGGATAGTCTTGTGCATATATATGGGCCCCTCAAGCACTGCTGCTCAGTTATTTTTTTACAAGAGACAAGAGGTAGAGAGATATGTTAGAGCAGGACGAGGGCGTAAAATACATGGGTAAACAGAGAAAAAAAGATAAAAGGTTGGGGAGTTTTTCATTGGATGGGAAAACTGGCAAGGTTGCGAGCACTGCAGATGGCGGAGAGACTCGCATTGCGATTGTGTGTGTGTGTGTGTAAGTTTTGCCAGTCGTACCCCCTTCGCTGCCTTCCCTGCTTGTCCACCCACTCAACATATGTCCTCTCCTCTCCTGTCTTTCTCTGCTCATCTCTAATCATCATATATTTTGTCGTGTCATTTCTCCCAGTTTTCCGTGCGATTATAAATGTGGGTGGTATGTGTGTTTGTGTCGCAGAGTGCCCTTTGTGCTACACTTCAGTGCATTCTGATGTATTTATATCCATAAACACACACATAAACACACACATGCCTTTTTCACTCTGCAGCCAAACTGTCATCAAAGGGGTGTTTGATTTCTTCTTCTGTTGCCCAGGCCTCACGTGTGCTGCTAGGGTGGGGGTATAAAGAGCAGGGAGGGGCTGAGCTGTAAAAGTCAGAACCTACTAAGCTTCAGAACTATAAATCTGCAAAAACAACCCATTAGATGCTTTGTATTTGTCATTCAAACGTTTCACACATCTTTTTTGAGGAATTTAACATGAGATTTGTCTTGTGACACCTCTACTTTGTCAGGATTTGTAGAAATACACAATAATCACTGGTACAATGCAGCTAGTGTAGAATTATATGTTATTTGAATAAAAGCAAATTTCTTACTGCATTCGTAACATTTGATTTATTTGCTGAAGCTATTTTAGGTTGTAGATGATGATGCTGGTAAGATGCTGTTCATTATGTGCACACTACCATAATCATCAGCATAAACAACCAACTAAATTGCACATTTTCAGATGTAACTATATATCGTGATATAGTATGTATGATGCAAAGCTTTTGGCACTCATATCCATGTGTGTTTTTTTGCCCATAATCTATGGTAGAAAAAACTTTTTATCTGTCTTTACCATCATTTACGTTATCCAATCAGCTGCCACTCACTGCAACTCTGTTGGTTTGAGTTAGTTAAAACTCTGTCTACTCTGTGTCAAGCATTCTAATTTGCAGAGAGAAATTGACATCTGTAGGTCGCAGGATGCAGTGCTTCAGTGCAGAGTGAACATGATGAGATAATGTGTAAACTGGGCTGATTTGATGGTTCAGTTATGGACTTATACCAGGGCTGAAGTTTTACAAACTTGATGTCATTCAAACACTAAAATATATTTAAGGTATAAATATCTAAAAGGAAGATTACATTACACAATATAAATAAAAGATCTGGGGAAAAAAAAGCACCGTTCACTTACTCTGTAGCTGCAGGTTCCTCTTTTGCAGCAGGTTTTTGTCTAAGGACTTCAAGCTGAAAACAATGTGACAGAGGAAGTGTAACCTCCAGATAGTCTGGAACCAGAAATTAAATGGCTTAAAATCTAACAATAAAACCTTAAAATCAATCCTAAAATCCCAAGTTGTCTATTTGATCATTAGTATTCAAGAATAGTGTGTATCAGCTTTAGAAATATACCCTATCTGACGTTTGTAACAGAGATTCAAGCAAGACTCTAATCACATTGTCAACCTGTGAGTTACTTGTTAAAAACAAAAGCACTACAGTACTGACTAACTTCACAGATAGTCTGTTGCACAACTTAAATTAAAAAGGTGCTTAGTTTCCACCTCTGTTCCCATGGCCCCACATCTCCTGATGGGGGGATGTACAGGGTGGGTAGGGCCTGAGTCATAAAACTAATGCTCCCTCTGAGACTGTGGTATTGCCAGACTGCCGAGCTAAACTATGAGAACACATTCATTAGTGTTTTATTGCTTTGTAGTCCCTTCAATTAATCACAGGAGTGCTCACGGATGTGCACACTTTTTTTTTTTACGGTTCTAAACAACAAAAACACTTGGAGGACTAAACATGTATTGTGCGTCATCTTTGCTTTGAAACACACAAAAAGATGACCACACATGTGCTTCATTTGATTTTTCCCTGGTGTGTTTTACGAAAGACCACAACTTTTCTCTGGGTCTGTATGTTGGCTCCTCTGAGATCACTTACACACACACACACACACACACACACACACACACACACACACACACACACACAATGTATCTGTACATCCTGTGAGGCCACATATTGACTCAACAGTAAAATGGCGTCGCCTTGACTCCCCTCTTCTTTGTTGATGAAGGTTTTATTGAAGGAATTTTAACAGTGGTTAATTGCAGTTTTATTTATAGTTACCGGGCTATCTGTATTTGTGAAATATCTGCTGATGATCACCAGTGTTTTAGGGGGAATTTTATTGCCTGTTCTTCTTAATGACCTAGCACTTTGGATTTGCAATGCAATATTTTCACACAATTCAAGCTGCCTCTGTGCAGTTTCTGTTATTCCTTCTGCTTCTTCTTTTTTCAAATTAACTAAGAACTTTTAGACCATGTGAAAACGTTTTATGCTGTGTAGCGTACATTACCATACCTTCAAATCGATCCTTGTTTTTAAAAACTCATGCCTTTGTTTCCTCAAAATAAGGTGCTATTACTGAGACACAGTTATAACAAAGTACCCAACTTTGTGTATCAAAGTAATGGTAAATCTTCCTTTAAAATGCCATTATAAACACTTTAATGTTGCCATCTGTTCATCTGCCAACATTCAAACAAGCTAATAAAATACATTCAAACATGCTTGTTAGAAACAGCTTCTGTGTTATGTGTTCTCCAGTTTAGCATGTCTAAAGTTTATAATTGCCATTAGAATGCAGAGCTGAACTACTATTTTATCAAATCAGTATCATCAGGGATCTTTTTCTTTTAAGTGAGGCTAATGTGGCCACCCTCAGTTTCATCTATTTCCCCCCTTTTTTTAGAAAATGTTTCCTACCATTTTATCAGTGCTCTGCTTTACATTAATACAGCCACACACACTCCCTCTTGGCAGCAGTGCAACCAGTCTCCTACTGCTGGCTGCTGGATCATCCCAGTGGAGCAAATGAGGGTTACAATCCTTGCTCAAGGGCAGAAGAGAGAGTGTTAGTCAAGTGTTGAGTGTTTGTCCATGCAGATTTTTTATAGTTTTGTTGTTTCATTTTTTAAACTGTGACAAGCCATGTGCTTTATTTAGCCTCTTGTTGACCCCACAGAAGCTGTACCAGTTGGTAGAAACATGCTTTGCTCATTTTTGCAGTCTTTTTCAGATAGTGGGGTCAGCGGGTCCTGCTGGCACTTTTGGCAAAGACTGTAGGCACCCCAACAGAGCAGGAAAGCAAAGAAACAGCCTTGAAAGTGGGATGTTTCTTTCAATTTTGATTGTGGTCTTCTATTTTAACAGTGAAGAGTTGTTTTGTTAGCATGACCAAAGTGATTAAAAACATGGTGTTCTTTAAGATTGGATCATATGCAGATCAACAGCATTCTTGTTTATAATGTGAACGTTGGATGCAGCTCAACTATTAGTTCTTAAACAGTTTGCTGGTGGCTATGTTCAGCCAAGTGCCTTAGCCATGGTAACCCATCCTCTGTGAAGTTTTATTTAAAATGTTGTCCACATGAATACCAGGGTCACTTAGAAAAACTGGGAAAATGGAAAGGTTTCAGGCTTGATGCTCCATATTTTACCATCAATGGGTATGTTTTTACAATATGACTTGAGGAAGTGGGAAATTGACAGCACAAGTGATTTTGGTTTGCTGCCAAAACAACAGCGTAAACAGCCAAAGTCAGCGTTTTGGATTCTGGCAGGTGAAATTTTCTAATCCTGGCTGTAGAAGTGATACAATTGCAACAATGTTACTCTCTGACCAGACATATAAAAAGCAAAAATGGCATTATTTTTTTGTTTAAAGTTCCCATGTTATGAAAAAAAATAATTTTTTTTTGTATCTCTGGTGCGTCCACACGCATACAAACTTGGACAAAAAACTATCCATGCTGTTTTGAGTGAGGTACAGGTTTCTGAATGTCCTCTGCCTTCAGTCTCTGGGTAAGTTGTTCAGAATCTGCACGGCTTTCTACGTCACCACGTCACACTACGAGGTGGATTACATTAGCATGTTAGCGTTAGCATGCTCAATGGCAAACACTGCTACAACACACACTAGTTCAGAAATAATCTACAAAAGAACTACTCACACGTTCCTTTTCTGCAGGTATTTCACAAGTGCGCCCTCGTTTAGAAGAAGTCTCCGTGTTTATCCTGCTTTGTACTGACCAAAGTTGGAGAAAGAGTTATCTAGCTGATGTGATCTACCTACTGTGCATGTGTGACTCCCAACAAAGATAGTAAAGAAGGGAGATGTCTCACTCTGTAGCTGAAACAAACACCCAAACACACAGAGTGAAAAGAGGATCTGTAGCAATGTGCAGCACAACAAAAGATACGTGTATGGTGAAAATGAAAACATGTATACTTATTCTGGTACAACACCAAAATACAATTTTGAACCTGAAAATGAGCCTAACATGGGCACTTTAAAGGTAACATTGTTCTGTTTATGATTTCATGTACAGAGGGCAAAGGAGATAGAAAATCAACTGTGGGAAAAAGTGGGAAAGACAGTTCATCGGTCAATGCCTGCAATGTTTATCTAATCTGAAGAGGCAGACTAGTTCTTGTGCCACAGTAATGTAAAAAGGTACGGAGCTTATTTGGGCTTGCGATTCTATAATATCATATTCTCTGGAGACAGTTTAGATGTTGTCAAGAAAGCTAGGAATCATATTGTGTTTGCTACTGACATTTATTGTCTAAATTGCCTGTATCTTATAGTGTTGCCCTGTGTAAAGAAAAATATTCATCAGACACATACAGTACATGTATGGAGGCTTAAACATCCCACATTTATTCCAGACCCTGTTTGATTCTGTCGCATACAGGTGATCATGTACAGCTCAGTTGGTTTTGCATTGTAATGGCCTTGCCAATGTTAGGAGTTCCATTCAGTTGGAATACACATATAAAAAACTACAATAAATACACAAACTTTACTGGAAGACACTTTGCATGAAAGTGTTGTTTAAATGGGATATGCTATACATTATGGGAGCCCATTCTGCCCTTTTGTGATCTAAAGGTCAGATGTGGAGAGGGAAAGGATTGAATAATAAATATCAAGAAGACGGAAACTGCAAAAATGGCAATGGTAAGGAAAAGTAAGTTGGACAACATTTATCATGGATTAACAAACAATGCATGTCCCTGCTGGACCCATCACTACCAAAGTCTGGGAGAATGAAGCGTTGTGAGAGAGACAGGTAGAGAGACAGTTTGTATCTGGGTTACGCTGGCCTCACATCTCTCCACTGCAGATGAATATTAATATGGAGTTATTAATATCTGCTGCCTGCACTGTGTGTGAATATGTGTGTATGCAAGGTCGGCATGGAGGCGCAGTGTGAACAAGCCTTCCTCCTCCTCTTGCTTCTCCTCCTTCTTTTCCTCTTCCACAAAACCTGTATCTCTATTACTTTTTGCTCATCTCTCCTCCTCCTCATGCTCACTTTTTTTTTATAAGTTCTTTGTTTCCTCATCTTCTTTATTTTTCTTTCTCTCTCATTTGCTTCACCCACGCATTCATTCTTCCTGTCTATCACAGCTTATGTTTCAAGGAGGGATGCTGATGCCGATGCTGGCACTGGTTTTGTCATAAATCAAAACAGGGACTTAATTTATGGGTATTTATCAGTTACTTGATACATTTCCTCTGTTAAAATAATCTAAAGGAGACGCTGTATAATGTCTCGTCATTTTTTGTACTATAAAGTGCTGTGGTTGTTCATCCATTTTTTTGAAAAAGATTATACCACTGTGTGTTATTTAGATGATATTTGAGCCTTAGCTGTTTGTAATGTTAGGTTATTTTTTAAAGATTTTAAGTGTACAAGACTGTTGCTTTAAAATATGTTTTCATGACATGGGATGTCATAAAAAAATAAGACTTTGTTGGATTTGGCTCAGACTATTCAACTAGTCAGCCAAAGGGTGGTTTGACTTGACTTCCGAAGCATTAAACAGCTTAAAACCATGCATGTGGCTCAAAGTTAGCACTCTGAGGATTTACCATAGTATGTCATTGTTAAAGCAATTGTCACTTGAATGTGGACGAATGACAATTAGCTACATTTAGCAGTCCCTGTGAGCTACATTGATTAATTTCCATTTATTGTGGAAAAGACCATTGAGAAGATATGTATTACATGAGGTGGGTTCAAATCAAACAAAGGACAGAAGCTGCAGACAATATGGACAGAAACAGAATTTGCAACCGAATAATACAACAAAAATGTAACCGTTGGACAAATAATTTGGTTTTCATTGGGTACCATTGGTTACAGTAGCTTTGTAACCAACCACCTAGATGTTGTAGCATTGTTTTGGACAGAACGTTACATATAAGACTCCTTATGACAACATATCCATATATTACAGTCCCAGTTTTTAATCTACCCTGACCTCCTGGGAGTAATACAACCACCAATCTGTGCTTCAGAACCATGATTCACAGCATGAGGGTTTGACTGAGCTATAAACTAGAAAGGCATGTCAGTGAGCAATGTGTTGTTAAATACAGAGCACCAGTGCATGATCTACACACACACATACTCCCTGGTCATGTTACTATCATCTTTCTGTGTCTATCTATGTGCTGATGGGTTGGCACACACGTTTTCATTTCCCTTCCACTTCAATATCCACTTCAGATAGTATGTTACAGTTTAATGAATAAATCCATATACAATAGAGTTTTTATAAGCAGTGCTCAGCGCAATGAAAAGTACAATAACAGCACAGAGGCTATTAAAGTGTTGAGCCCCACAGACACCTGTAGATTTTATGTTGTTGGACTGACCACATTCATAACAAAAAAAGTAAATGTGCCCTGCTTATATGCTGTGTGGTTTTTGTATGTGTGAGTGTACTGTCATTGTCTGTTGGAGGGTCATAGATCAATGTGGAGCAGGTGTATGTGTGTCTTGTCTTTCAAGGTGAGCAGGTGTATAAATGGAAGTGTGTGTGTGCATGCACGCATGTGTGAGCTTGTATGTGTGTGCATGCGTGCTCATTGTGGGGAGCAGGTGTGTCTGTGTGGTGTGCTCACTCAGCCGGATAATGGGCACATATGGACAAAGTGAGAGAGACACAAATGAGAGACACCGACATGGGGTATGTAGCATACAAAACTCATGCACATGTACACAACTGATACAGACAAGCCTTTTAGACTGCTTTTGGATTTGTGCACTGTGCAGACACTTTGTGCGTGTGTGTGTGTATAAGGGAGTATTTAACACAGAAATTGAATAAAAATAGTAGCTTAAAACCGGTATTTATGATGACAATGATAATGAAGGTGAAACATGATGAGATGATAAACAAGCACCAGAAACAAGGAAGCAGTGGCAATCACAATTTATACCAACAAATGAAACAAGTTCACCTCCTTTATGTCGTTGTATGTTTATTATTTGACTATAATATTTGTCATGTAATATTTGGAATATACTAAATCAGTATCTAAAAATGGTTGTTAAAGGCTGTAATGAAGTATTTATCTGCATCAGACTGGTGATAGACAAGCTGCTTTTTTCTGGCTAGCTAGATGTTAGAGAGCAAGAGAGAGAATAATTGTCAGCTATTTGAAAATGACAGAGAGGGAACTGATGGGAAAAATAGTGAGAAGCAGCGAAGCAAGAGAGATAAAAAAAAATGGTGAGATGAGGAGGGGTAGATTGATGGAGGAAAGGAGAAAGGGTGCGTGACTGAAAATGAACTTGTCCGATGCTCAAGAGCCAACGGAGTGGGTGACAGCTATCTAGATTAGAGGAAGAAGAAGAAGAAAAAGAAGAAGAAGAAGAGAGGTAGTGAGCGGAAGAGGAAGGCCGATTGTTAATAGGTAGGGAGGGATGAGGAGGAGAAAGATTTTGTGGGGAAGAAGAAGAAGCAGAAGAAGAAGATAAAGAAGATGCAAAACTAGAGGGAAGGAGAAGGGAAAAAAGATGTACAGCAAAAGGAGGTCATCATTTCAAATAAACGACTGTTCAGCTGGGATGGCAGATGACAGGACTGTCTCTTGTGAAATCCAGACGTGCTGGAAAAAAAGACTGTTGGTCATGCCCAGTTTTCTGGACATCAGCAAGGCTGTTAATAAGATTAGCTTTTTATATTTTGAATTAGAGCTGCCGCAAGGTGCAGGCCCTTAGTGTGGGTGGCTGCATGTGTGCATCCCCCATTAATTAGTGTCTGATCAGGTGTCATCATCAGTTAATTGACTGATAATAACATCATCACTGTCCACCCAAATAGCTCCCTTTTGGGTCAAGTGAGAAGGAGAAGGAAAAGCAGATGGAAGGAGAGGATGAGAAATGACGCATACGTGAGTGAAGAAAAAGATAAAAAGGAGAAGGGCACACAGAGGAGATGATGTGAGGGACTGATTTAGGCTGGGATAATCTGATTGGTCCTCTTCACTGTGTTATCTGGTCAATCCAGAACGGACTTTGGAAGTCTGACTGAGTTTTTAACAAATCCTTCTGTAAGGATTTTTTTGCTGCTGTGATTTATACTGGAACTGACTTTTGTTGGTAAGCAATATTAAGCTGAACAATGTGTAGTGTGTAGTGTGTGTGTGTGTGTGTGTGTGTGCGTGGGCGCGCACGTGTGTGTGTGTTTGTGTGTGTGTGTGTGTGTGTGTGTGTGTGTGTGTGTGTAGCAATGACATTTTATGGCAGTGCTTGGAGTTGCAGTGATAGCATCTCTTCCGAGTCTTTATCATTAAGTAGATAACAGTTCCACTGACTTGAGTTTGTATCACAGCTCATTACACTCTGCAGTTCAGTTCTCATTGAAGTTTGGCTCAGTTAGGTTCACATATAGTTCAGTTACAGTGAATGCCAACTGTCTTTACAATGTATGGACAAATGTCTAAAGCATCATAACACATTTTGCTCTCTTTATATTGATGAGATCTATCCTTGACATGAGCTCAGTTCTGGTTTATTATTACATAGATCATATACATATAGGAGTAAAAATACATATTTCACCTTAACTGGGGCAACAAAGTAAAAAGGAGAACCTTTTTCAGAGAAGACATTTTGACTTATCACAATAAGAAAAGCACAAGAGTAAATAATACAAAAAATAATAATGGTCAGAATCTGCATGCTGGCTCACTGTCATGGCTCAGGGACTCAATATAACAGATCTATTGTACATTTCATCAGTAACACCCATGCTTTTCCTATGGCAAATTTGTTGTGAAAAAGGCCTATCATCCATTATGTTAACCATCAATTGATCAGCATCAGATGTGGAGCACCACTTTATACCCAACTTTCATATGTTCAACTCATCATCATGGTCATCATGTGAAACCCCAACGTTGAGTGTTATTACTAATACCTGTGCTTTCGCTACAATAACATGTTACAATGTCTGCTGTAAAATGATCAAATAAAAATGCATGTATCCTTTTTATAGTCACACTAGTACAGCTATTATCTTCAAAACTTTAAGAGCATTAATGTGACCTAATCAGACCTACAGTAGTACTAATTACATTGATTGAAGTAGAGCAGCCACTGATTGACTGAAGAACTATGAAAATCATTGACTGCCTTGACGTTATGTAATACTATAAGAGGGAATTAGTGATATTTTCGGCTGCATAGTCATATGATGGATGGGTAAATTATTGGATTAAGTCCTGTCACTTGTTGTTAAGCACCCTAGCCCTCCACCAATTCTTCTGATTTTTCCTCTTTTTTCTGCTCCTCCTAAATTGTATTCACCTCCTCCTGTTTCCTCCTGTGTCTGTATTTGTTTCCCCATGTTTATCCCCTCTGTTTGTCTCGCTATCTTCTTACCACCCCTCTTGCCACAATATATCCCCTTCCCTCCCTCCTGCTTTACCTTTTCTTCATCCTCTTTCCTTTTCTTTTTCAATTGCTTCATCCTCCCCTACTCTTCCCTCTTCACTCTCCCCTTCAGTCCGAATCCTATTTCCACGTTTTTTTCCCCCTGCAAAATAAAGAGCTGCTAATGGGATTATAGTCATTCACATCAGCACAAAGTCTATCATATAACACACACAACAGGACTGTGCATGCGCAGGATGGAAACACAGAGAGACACACGGTCAGACAGACAGATTAGTAAACTCAGTAATATTAAAGTTGTACTCTCCTCTAATCCTCAAAACTCTCACTCATAGAGTGCGTGCGCGCACACACACACACACACACACACACACACACACACACACACACACACACACACACACACACACACACACACACACAACACACACACTCTCTGTCTCTCTTGCTTTCTTTCTCTCTCTCTCTCAGTGGGGTACACCAGAGGGGCCGGCAGTGTGAGATAAACTGATCATGCAGCAGTACAATATGCTAAAAGTGATTATGTGTGTGTTTGTGGATGTGTGTGTGTTTGTTAGAGATAGTGAGCAAAAGAGAGAGAAGATGATGTGCAACAGCAGCCAGGAAGCAGATATTACAGTTTTTCAATACTTTTAACATTTTTCCTAAACGCACCCACACACATACAACACACATAGCTAAACAGTTCACTTTACTCTCAAAATCAAACATTGTAAACTAAACTCCAACACTAATTTTCAAAATACAATAATGCACTAATGCAATACACTATGTCTACCAAAACACTGCAAACATGTCTCAAATCACATAATTCTTCCAAAACACAAGACGTGTTCTCTCCCAACAGGAACATTTGTCCAGTCATACAACAGTGTCAGAAAAACACTAGTGTCAGGTGGAATTACAGAAACTGCATTATTTTTTGTGTCAGGTCTGCCCTTATACAATTGATAACAGTACTGTATATAACAATCTATGGTAATGACCATAGATTGTGTTTTACACTGTAGTTTCTCTTGAACCCTCGCTACATTTAAAATAATTTGTTTGTGTTGAGCTTGTTTGTAAAAGTTTAAATTGTGTGTTAATTGGATGGATTTTGAGTCAAAGCAAGAAGAAATGTGGTAATTGTATAGACTACACAGACAGATTTTGTGCTAACTGTGTAAGAGTTTAGGAAAGTTGTTAAAAGTATTGAAGAAATTGTCATAGCAATCTTAAAAAAACTGTGACTCACACTGGAGTCAATGGTGAAAAGAAAGAGAAATTTATTTTTCAGTATAGACAATATGCAAAGCCTGAGCGTATGTGTGCATGTATGATAAAAATGCTCAAAAAATCACAGAAACACAGCTTTATAATACCAAGTGTTTTTACCGCTGATGAATCTATGGAACACCTCCTTGAAGATTACAGCTGTATTCGAAGCACACAGTTCCTAAAAATGTACAGACATATATTGTGTTGTTGTTTAGTGCATTTGTTTTAAGATCAGTTTTAGGGCACTCCAGTTTTTTAGCTGTAAAAAAAATAATAAAGTGTAAATAGCAGTTATTTAAACAAATATTAAAATGTGCTTGACACAGAACAGCAATAAAGGACACATTACAGTAGTAAAACCAGTCAATAAAACAAGTCTTATAAAATTCTACTTACATGAATCAGGTAGGCTATTAAACTAAAAATAAAATAGTTGATGAAATATGAAATAGTTCCAGGTCGAGGTGCCTTCACGATCAGTGCAAGCTGGCTCCTGTCTGGTTTACCGTCTGGCTGCACCGTAGTATAAAATGACATACAGTCAATGGGCTGCACACAGTGGGCAGGTGCTTGGGGAGCTATAAGCCCTAATGCCGTGCTATTAATCAATATTAATTCGGTGGAGAATATTATCACTTTTCCAATATGAAGTAGTGTAAGGGATTGTAATTTAAATGTTACAGTTGCATTATAGTCAGTCAGTAACGTTTAGCTATGTGTTGTCTCGTTTAATGGGAAATATATTTAGCTAACTATTTAGCTAGCTATTTAGCTAACTTTTTAGCCAGCTCACGAGGACTGGTCTATGATAGTTAGGTTGGTGCACGGACTGGAGGCGGGGTCGTATCAGCTTTTGTTATCCACCGCCAAAAGAGGAACAGGGCATCCGGTACCTGTCAACTGTTCCGTTTACGTCCTGTAATGCTAAGATAACAGGTTTGTTTAATGTCTCGTTTAACGTGTTTGTTTTGTTGAACCATTTTTTGCTTCTCGTCACTGGGGCTAAGCTAGCTGCTGATGGCTAAATACCAAGCTTGCTAGTTTTTTAACTATTCATTTCTAAACCTTTCCGTTGTATAATATACCTAGATAGATATATCTATCTAGGTATATTTTACATGTGTAACTATATGCTGCTGACTATAGTCAGCAGCATATAGTTACACATGTAGCTATTGTACTGAAGAGCAATTTGAGTACTTTTTATTTTATTTTAAATCAGCTCCCGTCACTTCAATTACATTGCAGAAACAAATATTGTGACTTAAGGTTATTCAAATTATTTGACAGCTAACGCTTACGTTCCAGATCAAAATGTTCTCTCTAAACACTTAAGAATCTGGAATGTATAAGTATTATATTTGTGGCATACGTGCAGTTTAATGGCCCACAAACCCGCTCTACGAAGCAGGTTGGTTATAGGCATTTGACCTCGCGTGGTGAGGTTAGGTTAGGATAGGGTTAGGGTACCGTTACGGGGAATTGGGACACTAAACTGCACGTGGACTCATTCTGCTTTAAAAAAGGCCTTTTTCACGGAACATGTATAGTACGAAAAGCACAGGTGTATATAATTAAATTAATGATCCTGTTGTGTCACATTTTCATGGCATCATTAATGTTATTAGCAACACCTGTGCTTTTAATCTGAACCTCTGTTCCTACTAAAGTAGGCCTACGTAGGTACGTTTTGCTGATAATTCTCTAGTTTTAGCTGAATGCAGCACTGTTACTTGTAATAGTTCTTTTTTTTTAAATAGCAATACTGGTACTTCTACTGTTGAATATTTCCCCACTGCACATTGAACAACTATGTTCTAAATAAAATCACACTTCAGACACATCAGACTTTAGTACTTTTGGGGTGATATGTCTCAGTATGGGCACCTTCATGAGACTGTAAACACACAGCATGTTAGACAGTTAGATGCTTCTGGGACGTATGTGCGTGTGATATAGTTACAACTCAGGATATGATGTAATGTGTGCCTTCAGGCTGTGAGTTTATATGAAGAAACAACTCAAAAGTGAGAGGAATGGGATTTCAGTGGATATTCTACCCTGTAATCATACTAGCAAATGGTAATTCTCTCCGCCTCTTTTCTTTAACCTCTGCATCTCTTTTTCCTCTCTCTCTCTCCCCGTATCTCTGTTGTGGCAGCACAGGTTGGATTAACTTTACGGTGTAAGGTTTAAAGTTTTGCATTCCTGTTCTCCCAAGAGTAACTTTGCATTTACAGGATTTGTGAATTTCCCATTTGGAAATACAGTACATTTGGTCAGATGTGACTAAAATCAGCATATTGATAATTTGCTCAGAGCATTGGTGTTAATACTGTACATGTAGTACCGATTAAGGTTTTATTACTGTATGCGACCAACTTCTAACTGTATACATTGTATTAAAATGAACACAACAAGTGATTTTGTCCTAAAACACTTGTTTTTGATGAAAAGATGTTACTTAGAAACTGTTGAATGTTAAGATGGTTTGATAGCACCAGTAGCTGGGACTTCTTAGTTTATAAATAAACTGTAGTTACCATAAAGCAATGCAGTTCTTCTCCATTGTCAGGAACATTTAAAATGTTTAAAATGCCCATCAAAATGTTAATAATAATTGTTGACAAAAAAAGTAACACAAATGTTGTCCTAAACCTGAAGAGGGTACATGGTTTCACAGAGTGTGTGATCTACTACATGGTGAGAGCATTTGTGGAATCCTTGTTCAGATGTCAGCGGGAAGGAGGAGCTGAGAGGATATTATAACTCGCTTTCATCTGGCTAAGCATACAGTATGGATAATCTGCTCTCTCTTACTTTTACTCACTACGTAATCTCACTGGGATTATTGTAATTCTGTCTTTCATTTGTCTCTGACATTCTTCCTTCATTTTATTCCACTATGTACAATTGCAGTCGGCAGTCTTGCAATTCTATTCTCAGACTTGATTTTTTGTTTCCTTCTCTGCTATTCCCCACTAAGTGAATGTAGGACTCTGTGACTCCTGTCATTATACCATCATACCAACCATGTTCTTGACTGCAGGAAGATGTTGGCCTTGGTTTGTGACAAAGTATTTTGTGTGGTTCTAAACGTTGCAAAGTTGTGCAACAGTTGAAATGCTTTCCTACTCTAATGCATTAGGATTTAGACAAGGACATTTTAAAATCTCCTGAACATTTGCCTCTGTACTAAATAAAAAGAGGTGTGGTAGAACAAGATTCTATTTAAAGCTGCCATTTAAAAGTAGGCCTAATGATAAAGAGTTGTGAAATAATATTATCATTATGTAATGTTAGCACAGAAAATTATCATTACACCAGGCCGTAGTTGCTGATGAGTGATGTTGAGTGTGTGTTGAGTGTGTGTTGACACAAAGTGAATGGACTGCATAACCTATCCAATAGGCTGAGGAACTAAACCGCACACGGTTAGCTCTGTTGTACTTGCTTGACAGATGGGAGTATGTTAGTCATCATCTATTCTACAGGGAGAGACAGTGTCTAAAAAAATGGACTCACCAGCTTATCTATCAAAAATTCAAACACCATTGAAGCCTCCAAACTAAACTTCCAAACTGTAGAAAAGTGAAACAGCAACCATGTCTAATGTCTTAAATCAAGTGGATCACTTACTGACTGAAAGAAGTGAATTGTTGTTTGCTAACTTTCTTTCTCCTCTCTTCTTGTTTCTTCCTACTTCTCTCCATTCCAGGCTCCGACTACTCTCCTCCACCCCCCCTTCCTCCCCCCGTCCTGAGCAACGAGCACAGTGGAAGTGGTAGCCATGGTGACCACGGTGGAGGAGGGGGCGGGGTCAACCACGGGTTAGGGGTGGTGGGCCTGGCCCCGGAGCACATCGCCACACCGGGGGCAGCCCTGAGCTGGCAGGCGGCCATCGACGCTGCACGGCAGGCAAAGATGATGGGCAACGCCGCGTCGGGCGGAGGGGCGGGGCTTGGGTCGGGAGGGGGCGGGCCCATCTCCACGGCCAGCTCCACGCAAAGGAAGAGACAACACTATAGCTCTAAGCCCAAGAAACAGACAACAACGACAGCCACAAGGCCGCCTCGGGCCCTACTTTGTCTCACACTCAAGAACCCCATCCGCAGGGCCTGCATCAGCATCGTGGAGTGGAAGTATCCTTTAACTAACTATAAGTGGAGATTTGTCTTTATACTTTTTGTGATATGGAATAACACGCAACATGTTTAACTTTCAAGAAGGTGTCATGTTTTTAAAGGTGGACACCTGACTTCCTCAATTAATTCACTTTTGTTGGATAGCCTAAAGCAAGGCTCTTAAGGTCCTAGTTCTAATTTACAGGTTTCGGTTTAGGTTGCCTTCCTTCAGAACATTCAAATCTGGCAGATGTGAAAAAACCTTTCCTTGACGCAACTGAGAATGAACAGTTAATCAACGAGCAATAACCTAAAAACTGCGAAAGGTTTGGCGCTGGTGCTATGTTAAATGGAGTAATAAATCATTAGAGGTGAGAGAATTGTTAAAATACTTAACATTGTGCGAGCGCACTTACTCATTGAGCTACAGGCCGCCCCTAATGTTGCAATGTTAAAAAGCATTTATTGTGCCGTACAAATCTGATCTGATTATCCATTCAAACTACATGGTTTGCTTTCAATATGAAGGGCAATTACAGCTTTGGCAGGACAATATTTTTGCTCCTAAAAACAATGTTGACTAGCCAAAAGAGAAGAAGAGCCAAAACTTGAGAAATACACATATTTCCATGCAAATCTCACATAAATACTGTAATGTAATGTACTGTTCTGTAATACAATGTGCAACCACATTGTATTACCACATTGCATCCCATTTGGAATGGATTTATAGAAACATGCTATAGCATGGATAACAGGTAGAGAAAAATCACAACAATGAGGAAAAGAAGGCATACAAAAGGAAGGATATAAACATGTTAAGAATGTCTCACCCTTCCTCTTTTGTCCCTAACCCGCCTATCCCTTCTTCTCTTTCCTTCTTAGTCAATCTCTTCTTTCTTGTGTCTCCCTGAGTGTAATCCTCTGCTCTCCACTCGTCTTTATCCTTTCTCCCCTTCCTCTGTCTGTCCACTCTCTTTCATCTCACGTTCTTTTCTCATAGGAGAATGAAACACATGTCATTTTCATCCCTCCTTCACACCTCTCCCAGCATTTGTTTTTTCCCTAGCTCTTCCTAACTGCATTCATTCTCTCTCCCCCAGGTCCACCCAAGCATCTATTCCTCCTTTGCTTTGCCATTTATTATCCGTCTGTCCCTCCCTCTGTCCGTCCAAATCCCTTTATTCCCACTGTTCCTCCACCCGTCTTTCCTTTCTACCCTTCTTCTTTTTCTCCTGTGTTTTAAGCTGCTGATTATAATGACTTGTTTTCCCTTAGGGTGAGATGGAGGGAGAGAGAGAAAGAGGCAAAAATGGTCACTGTCACAGTCAAAGTGATCTTTAGAAGGAGGGGGTCCACATAAGCATTAACTCAGCAAGAGCACAGTCACACATAGTCCTGAGAGGGAGAGAAGAAAAGGAAGCGGAGGGGTTTGAGGGATGAAAAGGGCAGGGACGTGTGCAGGACATGGATGTCAACAGTAGAGATGATGGATCAGATTAGCTCAGGAAGGATGGAGGAGAGGATGGGAAAGGCAAACTAGAAAAATGACAGAGCAGGGGGAGGGCAAATACAATAATGAGTGAGGGGAGGAGAGGAGAGGAGAGAGGATGGGGGGATAATGGTGGAGGAAAAGAGAGAAGTGGCAGGCAGAGCAAATTGTTTATTACTGTACATTTGCATTACTGTATGTGAGTTTGTGTGTTTAAATAGGGTTGCATAAGGAAATGATCACATTAGAATAAATCAGAGTTGATAACATTGTAGGCTATAATGAGGTGAAGCACCATAAAACAATTTGTTTGTTGGTCAAAATTATACAACTTGGCTTTTTAGGAATTCAATCTAGTTTTTTTTTTTACTTTTAAATTAAATACAGTGAAAAGATTTTTCTATTGGATTTCCTGTTGCTAAGATACTCTCACCGAAGTAATATTAAAAAAGAAAAAATCCAGTAATAAATGATGGCATAATTCTTGGTGATGTGTATATTTATCAAACAACCACAAAAAAACTTTTATTTTTATTTGGTCTCTTGAGTCCAGCATGCATTATAACATGCATATTGCTCAATTAAAAGAGGTTCTTAAAAACAACCCAAAATGTCCCAAGGGACCAGCCTTGTCCCTTAAAGTGTGTGTGTAATCGCCCTCTGTGTGGTGAAGTGATAGGCACAATGTCAATGGTAGACTTTAAACTACTCCGTCCAGCTGTGCTTATGCTGTTAAAATAAGAAAATGAATGAGAGAAAGCATGCATAAACCCTCAGGGTCACTGGAACTATCTCACCCAATGACTGATGAGCGTTCAGATCATTACCCACAATTCCCAGCATCATTCATTGAAACAGCTCTAAAGGAGGGAAAGATGAGAGTGACGGAGAGAAAAAGGTGAGAGAATGAGATGAGTAAAGGAAAGACGAGGGACATTAAAGAGGGCTTTTTGAGGAGAGACCAGAAAGAAGAAGAAGCATACAGCATGGATTTTGAGCCACAAAAAAATAAACATGGAGGGAGTAGACCGGTTTAAAAATGGCAGTAAATGTTGTCTTTCGCTAGTTTCAAAAATCCAGATCAAACTGTCAGTGCTGCTTCTCTATCTAACCATTCTATTTTGGGATCTCCTTCATAACTGCAGTGTGGGCCTGCTTAAAGACAGAATGCTTTTGAACAGTAGTCTGTGGGGGACTGCTCTGTACTGTATACAGTGGTCTTGTGAATGTGTGTACTTTTGCGTTCATGTGTCGCTGTTATTCATTAGTGTGTGTGTGTCTGTGTGTGTGTCCTGTATAGAGTACCTCTGCCTCTAGAGATAGCTGATCCGAAATCTTCCTCTCTTCCTCCTCTGTTACCATGACAACAGCTACTGCTCTCAACAGGTCAATTGGGGCCTATCTGAGCTCGCACATGCAAGCAAACACGCACTTAGATTACAGAACCCGCACATAAACACTCTTGAAGAACACAGGCCCATACTTGCACGAAGATGATAGACAACTGAAACACACAGGCAGCACTCTCAAATGCTGTGTAATTATATCATTTAAGCATTACCTGCACATTGCAAGGTCAGCGTGAGAGACAAAGAGAGAGTGAGGCTAACTACCATGTTCTCTACATGAAATCACACTAAGTGGTAAATTTGAAAAGGTGTCATTGAGTGCATTTACACACACACACACACACACACACACAAACACACACAAACAAACACGAACACTGTTTCCTAGCTAACGGACTATATTTTGCATCAGTTCACATGAGGGGTTACACCATTTTTATGTATTTTCAACTCAATCAGGGAGACCGATAAATGTTCTCAGCATAACACAGAAGAGTGTTGAGCTCGCTTTTCCAGATACTATCAGTATGTCCCTGTTTTCTTATTTGGGTTTGTCAAGATAAGTGGTTATCTGTGTTATTGTGAGCTGCATGTGGTGGTTAAGTGAGGTGACTGCTGAACAGAGTTTTTTTGAGAAAATAACAGCATTGTTGATTCAGTCCCAGTGTGACGATTTGTGGTAAGCATACAGTTAGCTGATCAAAATGCTGAATATATGTGTTGAATTCCAATATCCCCCAGACAGTAACACCGTGGCAAATACTCAATCATGTCAGATATAAAACCTGCTGAGCTAACTGGATGCTGATTTCAATTTTATTTTAGTTATTGCCGTTTTTTCTAACGCTGTCAGAGTAAACCCCCCCAATTAGCCTTTGGCAGAATTCTGACCACTACTATTTCTATGCTGATAGAGATGGATATTTGCTATTGTTATGCCAATTAATGTACATTATTAATAGACTTGGTGCTTGTTTTGATGATTTACTCAGACCCAACAGCCCAGTAGATATATTACAATGTTGATTGAAGCAGGCCTCAAGGGCTTTAAAAATTATGGGTCAGAAACCCAGAATGAGTCACAGGCCTGTTTTTCTCTGCGTCCCCGCATGTGAGTGATTAACTTTGATGCATTTTGGTCCCATGCTGAATGATCTTGTGGCCAATGATGTTCAAGGGTCAATCCTTAATCCAAACATAAACTAAGTATTAGTTCCACCATAAAAAAACATTTAAGATTTGTGCTTTCTCCCTCTCGCCATTTCTGTCCGCGGGGCTATTTCTAAAACGGTAGTTAAAGCTCGAGAATAGATGGCAGGTCTGTTTCTAGACGGGCCACACACACAGCAAGATTGGCAGTGTGATTATATAAAGTAAAAGATTGATACAGTTGTGAAGTTTACTTTTTATTTAACTAAAATTAATTTGTCAAGACATGTCCATCTATCATCTGCAGTCAAACCTATTAGAAATTTTACTGGGTAATTTAAAAATATTATTGGGCACCAGTAAAATCACAAAAAGTGCACTTACAAATTGCAGGTGTGGTTTCAGCTAGCGAAAAGACTTTGTCGAGTTGAGATTGTAAGGTGGTATATTCACTTATCTTTAGAAACTCAAGGCCTTGTGTTCAAGGCCTTGTGGTGGAGGAGGAATTTGAAAACAAAAATGTCAGATTCTATCTATTTCTAAATGTAATGAGGATGAACAGCTGAAGTTGGAACATAAGCTGCCCAGAAGGTTATATTGGTGTCTTTTAGCTGCCATATTTCCAAGTAGGTAACCAGGATCAAATTGATTAAAGTTACAGCAACACATGCAAATGTATATTGCGAAAATAGAGATCAATTACTTTTTGCATTTCTCCCTTTTTCTTCTAATTTGGTCACATTTTCTGCTGCACAAGTACTGCTGCTAACTGCCTCTTTTGATCATGGCAAAACGTAGACTCTAAGCAGCAACTAGGATCCCTGATTGGCTTGTCACCTGTGAAAATTGTCACTTTTGTTGGATAAAAAGTCCTGCAAAGTCAGATTCAGTGCAGCAAAAGCCTGAATTCATGGTGTGATGTGTTGAACGTGAACATCAGCTGAAAGTGTGCATTAGTTTGAACCTGTGATAGCACAACTCATCAGTTCATCGCTGTTTACGTTATACTACACAATCTGGAGTCTAGACTAATTTGACATGCAGCCAAAAGGGAAGGAAGAAAGGAAGGGAGTAAGGAAGGAATTAATAGAAGAAGAGAGCAGAGGGAGAGCAAAAAGAGGTTGGAGGGAGGTGACAGAAGTGGCAGCTAGTAATTGTGTTGATGAAAACCAGACCTCCTTTATCTCTCCTTCACATTCTCTCTCTCCCTCCCTCTCTCACTCTCCTTTGACTCTCCATTCTCTCCCTTTGCATCTCTACCTCTCTCTCTGAGGCCAAAAATAATGAGGTCACTCCCCTCTCAAGGACCGTTCCATATAAAAAACCTTCTGTGTCTCTCCTCTCTCTCATTCCATTTCACTCTCACTCTTTCTATGTCTACATCCTGTCTTCCACGCGACAGGCCTGCTCCTCGACACACCCATATTAGGACATGCACAGTCTCTCTACCCCCCTCTTGTACACACACAGAGGTTCCTAAGTGACCCAATATGTCTTATTGTTAACGCGAAGGCAAACTCAACAGCTTTGATCTCTCTCATTGCGTACACTGCTTGTGCACTCTGCTATGTGTGTATACATATACCTCTGCTTATGTAAGGACAAATTAGCTTGTTTAAAAATACCTTTTTGTTAAAATAACACGCCTGACATGAAGACCTTTTCTATTCAGGAAGGTCAGATGTCAGAGTCAGAATTTCTTTGTACTGTGTACTAGAGGTTTTCACAGATCAATAAAAACCTACCTAAACCTGACATATAAAGCTTTATATTTTTAAAAAGAAGCCCAATCCAAAAGGGTCCTGAGGACAGGCAGACCAGGTCCGAAATAGACCAGAGGTTAATTAGACTTGATTCAAAACAGCACCAAAATAGTTTCCCCAGGGAGACCTAAACATAATGAACACTAATTAACAAACAGCCATGGTCTAAAAGAGTAGCAGTTCACAAACTTGCCTAAAAAAAACCTTCCAGCAATGATGGATTATGTAGCACCACATGATCACAATACATGTTGTTATGATCCAAGATCAGCAGCATTAGAAATAGACACAATTAGACTTAATATTATTTTGACCCGTACTCAATCGACTGTCAGTTAAGACTAACTAAGTACGGTAGATGATCTCTTCTGTGTAAATGTCTCTATACTTGTGTTTTGTGTACTCTGTATATTCCTTAACCCTCCTCTCAGACCGTTTGAGATCATCATCCTGATGACCATTTTCGCCAACTGTGTGGCCTTAGCCGTCTACATCCCCTTCCCTGAGGATGACTCAAACGCCACCAACTCCAACCTGGTGAGTTATCTACAATATTTAGTTAGATAAGTTAGCAGTGAAATTTGCGCACTTGCTCTTTTTACTCCACCAGTTGCGGGCTTAAGTAACCGTTGGGCTCATTGGCTATTTTTTCAAATCCTGGCAGACTGGATTTCTTGTGTCTAGGGAAAAGAGTGAAAGACAGTGGAGGAAAAAATGATTGGACCAGGAGAAAACAAGCAGTGGGGAGTAAAAAAAGAATATACCTTTCTTTGAATAATACCTTCTTTGAGCATCCTTTGTTTCATCATTGATGGTTGGATACATCAGAGCTGTTGAGTAATACGTTCCACTCTAAAGCCTGAAGAAAATGGAGGGTTTCAGTTATTTTGACTGAGGGCTCTTCAGTTACATGAAGTAAAGCCATGTGAGTTGATTTCAATCAAAGGCAATGCATCATTGTCTTGTGGGCAACAGAACAATTTTGGAAAGAGAAAATAGTTGTTTTGATTGAGGAATGATTCTGTGGTTGCCAAAATGTCATCTTGTGTAATGTAGCCTACTAAACGTAGGATAATTTGATATTTGTCAAACTAAAGCAAAAATATCTTACAAAACAAAGACATCTGTTGCTTTGAAACTCAGCTTTCCTGACTGCTTCTTGCCAAACCTCTTATCTAATTACTTCAACCTGGCCACTCACCAAGGTGTGTATGTGTGTGTGCCCGTGTGTGTGTAAAGCAGTGTGTTGCTTTGTGGTTATATAAATCAATATCTATTAATCCATCAATCCATCCATCCACCCATCCATTAGCTCTCCTTGAGGAAATGCCAATCCCAGTTGACATTGGGTAAGAGGTGGGATTCACCGTGGGCAGATCACCAGTCAGTCACAGGGCTACAAATTAATGATTGCACATACGTATCTGTACAATGTGTGTGTGTGTGTGTTTGTGTGTGTGTGTGTGTGTGTTTGTGTGTGTGTGTGTGTGTGTGAGAGCTTGCAGATGTATGCCAGTGTATTAGTGTGAGGACACTAATCCCTCTAAGGCCATGTAACATCTGTCGCTCTGTCTTTCATTGTTTCTTTCTTTCTTTCCTTCCTTCCAAGAAAGATTTGCCACAGGTACTCATTTTGAGGACTCCTGCGGTACTATGGTTTTCAGATTGCTTGTAGTGTGTCTCCTTTAATGATACAGTGTCAGAGCAGGTATAAGAGTCAATAGAAAAGGAAATAGGATTGAATCAAGTCAAAGATCTTGAAACTACAGGTAGAGAGTTAATGAATGAACCAGTAAAGAGTAAATTCTATACAACATAGATGGTGACTGCCTAAAATCAACCTTCAGATGCATCTCAAAAGCCTTCTAGGCTGATAAATAAAGCAGTTAGCACATCCATTAAAGGTCGTACCAGAAATCTAGTAAATATTCTGTGTAAATAGTGACTTTTTGCTTGGTACAGCATTTAATTGACAAAAAGTAATGCTTAGCATTTATATATATATGTAAGTGTGTATGTATATTTATATATACTGTATATATTCCTGGACAGTCTAGACTGGATAACAGTAAGTCTACAGTCCCTCTATGTCTGTCAACACCATGAGAAGAATTTTAATGCCACATTTTAATACACACACACGCACACACACACACAGACAGACACACACACACACACACACACACACACACACACACACAGACAGACAGACAGACAGACACACACACACACACACACACACACACACACACACACACACACACTCAACCTACTCACCACCACCACAGCTGTGGTCAATTAGTTTTATAACCTTCTGACAGACAGGAAGCAGTGTACAGAATAGACTAGAGGCTTAAATAACGTTTCAACCATGTATCCGTGTGTGTGTGTGTGTGTGTGTGTGTGTGTTTGTGTGTGTTTTTGTGTGTATGTGTGTAGTATTATCAAGTATACAAGTTACAAAAGTAACAAAAGTTACAAAAGTCTAATTGTAAATATTTTAAAGCTCTAGATTTATACACATATGTGTAAAACTAAACTGTCTTGTTATGTGCCAATCATAAGTCAGAATGAAAACCTAACATTTAAAAAAAAGCCTTCCTTTGGCATTTCCAGGAGGGAATCTTACATTGTTTTACCTTTGTCTTTCAATATTTATTTACTTTGACAACTTACCTTATTCAGTTCTTTAAATGTGTTTGCAAGGCAGTGATTAAACCCCAAACTACCAGAATCCATCTTACGTCTCATTGGTAATTTGCCATAGTGTCCATTGTGATTCTCACTATATTGACATTTAAATCATTTGAATGATTGGTTTATCCAGAGCTGCTTACAGTGACTGTTCTGCTTAAGCACACTCTAACGGACCAACTGACTCCTGTGACGTAATTGTCTTACCAGTACGAAACCTGACACTTTTTTGAGTGGCTTTACACTGTTAAGTTATTTCTTACAGTGTTACTTTTGTATTCAACTTCTACAACTGTGAGGTCACCCTCTCATTAATTATAATTTGAGTTTGCGCTCTGGAGGTTTTAAATGTTCCCTGCATCAAAACTCTTGTTACTGTGCTATTTTACATTGTTGTGTCTTCCTCCCCCCTTGTTAAAGTTTTCTAGCATTTTGCTCACAGGTTTCTCTATAGAGCTGCCCTTACAGTTTCGGAAAAGGTATTTGGTAGCTCTTATGTTTACTTGTGTCTGACTCCTCAGTCAGTTTGCCATTTCCTCTTTCTCTGTTCCTCCAACAATGTTTTCCTAGCTTTCTGATTCTTTTTTGCCGGCTCAGCCATGACAATAGTGTGAAAAACTCCATCGCTACCTTGTTAGCCAGTTTGTTAATGGGCGTATGTGTCCAGTGCCATGAAGCAATTTGTTACAACGCGGGACCTGATATCACGCGATACTTGCTGAATCTGAGTCCATCGATTCGCCAAGTTGCAAGGGTGGTTTTTCTGTTCACAGGCGTTAGGGGGGAGAACCACCATTCAACTCAAAAAAAGCCATATACTGTAACTATTCCAGTGACTCCGAAGCTGTTCAGTTTAGGTAAATTAAGCTAAAAAAAATGCATTGTTCCCCTTTAAGTATTGTTGTCATTCTTTTTGTAATTTGGGGTGACACATTGTGGCTAGCCCCTGGTGGTTTTGTTTGCTCACCTGCACAGTTTTATATTTACCATTTTTTCCGTTTTTAATATTTGCAAATAAACTTTAGGCTTATACAAGTTTGATCTTTCAATGAGGTATAAGCTCAAAACAGCTGCATCATGACTGGTTCAGTATCGTGATGATGCTGTTCATATTTACCCCCAACCCTAAGTTTGACTGAGTCTGAGTTTTAGAATCAATATGGCGCCCCCTCGCTAGATTTGTGCAGCTCTGTCTTATGTAATACCAGAGATCTATTGTATTGCTTCTAGTACATGATTTCTATTTCTATCTGTATCCCATAATGTGCTGCTCTGTCTCCTTGACGACATGCCCAATAATAGCAGCGGGAGAGGTTGTCATGGATATGGTAACCTTAGTGATGCTCCTCATCTGTCCTTGGTTACAGAGGAAAGAAGGGTAGAAACAAAAGTGAGAAAAATCTCTTCTCTCAGGGAGGAAATTACTCTGTACCAGTTCAGTTCAGAAAATATCTTTTTTTTTTTTTAAGGGTAAAACTAGATGAATTTTCTCTAACTAGAATGTGAAGCTTAAGGAACTTCTATCGCTGTGGCTGTCTTATTTCTCTCCTTCTCTGTATCTGTATCTCTCTTTCACCTTCCCCCCCTTTTCCCTCCTCAATCACTTTCTCCCTCTTGCCATCCCTTCATTCTAATCAGATCATGATGGATACTTTCAGATTGACAGAATAATGTTGTCATAACCAAGCAATTCACTGATCAATATACCTGATTAGACATTGATTGATGGAGAGACAAGAACACACACACACACACACACACACACACACACACACACACAAAAAGACACTTTTGATACTAAATCCCATAAGCAATAATGAGGCTTTATAGGATTAGTTATTGAGGTTTGAGATTACTTAGGTGTGTTACTGTATGTGTGTGCATATTCAGGTTTAAATTGTATGTTTGACTTCCATATCGTTTGCATTCAATTGTATAGTGTCAGCCGTGTCAGTCATGGATGGTGTTTACCTGAGTTTGTGTGTGTGTTTGTGTTTGTGTGTGTGTGTGTGTGTGTGTGTGTGTGTGTGTGTGTGTGTCAGCAGTGGGTGAAAGGGTGTTAAGTGTTTAGCTAAATTAGCTGCTGGCTTTTCAGTAGGTGTGTGTAACAAGCACCTTTTAAGTCAATGAATCACCTTTTAGAGGATAATGGACCCTATCCCAACGCACACAGATAACTTCTCTTTCCTTTGGGTCTTCTATTTGGGTTTCTCATTTTATATGAACATATAATGAATAAGTTGGCAAATTGGTTAAAATGCATAAACTATGCATTGTTTTCCTATCCTTAACCAGGTAGTTTTAGTTGCCAAAGTTTAACCAAGCAGATTTACAGCTGATGCAGGATGATGATCCAAGTAATTCCGATACCATGACTTCCATACCAGTTCCTGAACGATACTTTTTTCTATACCAATTTTATAAAATCAGTTTTCACAAAAAGATATCACAACATTATTATTTTAGAATTATTTTGTCTGCTCCTTTACACCTAGGTGACACACACTGTAGTCAAGGCTCTTAAAATACAACACACACACGTGACCCTGTCTCCACGCGTGACATAGAGGTTTTCCGTGTTTTACCAGCAGATCTTGGTAGAAATAGGCTGCTTATTCTATTACTGACCCGGATGAGATTTACTCCTTAGGTATTGCAATTTTGCATTGAATGGCGGCATTTTTGAATACTCTATACTATGTAAGCAATTTGGTTGCCTAAAAGTATTGAAATTTGGTACCCAGCCCTAACCAACTACTACTAGTAGCTTGAAAGTTTTTTTGTATCCATTCCGTGGTTCCTGCTTTTCAACAGAGCCCGATCCAAAAGCGGGCTATACAAATACGAATATTTTGTTATTTACATAGATCGGGTGATATATATATATAGATATATCTTTTTAGACATATTTTTTTTTTTCCCTGAAACACGTTACAAAACATAAACAGATTTGCCTAACATTATTTATTTGAAGTTATTAATGAGTTCTCCCTAAAATAATATGATAAAGATTTGTTTTGGTGTCACAACAGAACAGAGGAAAATCAACATATGGAAAAGTTCTGATAAATAAAATGTATAAAAATACAAACTTAAGAGATGAAACTTTCCTTTGACCAAAAACACGATAACAAAAAAAATCAGTTGATAGATCGTGAAATGCCTAATATTGGCCGATAAAATCGGCCCGCCTTTATATCGGTCAGGCTCTACTTTTCAATCACCTTTTAGCGGAGTTGCTTGGAGTGTTCTTTTTTCTTTATGGTGTAGGTTTTCCTATGATTCTAACTTACTTAGGTGTAGTTATATTACAGTCAGGGCTTTGTATTTTACAATTTAGGTGGATGAAGATTCCCATTTTTGGATTAAGAGGTTAAGATTAGGAGTCAAACCTGTTTATATTTCTGCTCATTTTTTACCACAGAACGGATCCAATATGTTAAGTTTTATTAAATTGACAACATAACCTGCCTTAAAAGATTCTATTAACTAAATAGTACTCCAAATATCATCTGGTCTTTGTTCTTGTGCCTCTACATGTCCTCCTGCCCCTCGTTTCCTCTCCCTATCATTTCTGCTGTAGAGGGCCAAGCTAACATGCTGTTCCTTTGGGTGCTACTCTGCTGGTTGCTAGGAGTGTCTATTTATAGATAGAGAGGAACGATCAGCATCTATATGTAAGTTTACTTATCTAAACAATGTTGGTCTGTTTTCTCTTGTGTGTGGGTGTGTGTGTGTGTGTGTGTGGGTGTGGGTGTGTGTGTGTACGTGTACCTCTGAATAGTCCCGGTGGAATGCAGCCACTCATGGTGCATCCAGATAAGGACGTAGATGTGTAGCTATATTTGTGTGTCTGGTGGTGTATTTCGCAGTCCCTCCAGGATTTCGCAATGTCACAAACACGCCAATTCACGGGAATTCAACCAGTCACCGTGACTTTGTAGTGACTCGCAATTTTGACCAATCACCGCAACTTTTCCGTAATTTTTTTGCAAATTTCCGCAACTTAAACCAGTCCCAGCAGTCCTATGTGCTAGACTTTGTATCAGTATGTGACTCTAAGAGCCAATGACCAACCGGGAGTCACAAGTACGTGGCCATATTCATTTCCTGAGACATGTGTGTCTCAAACATCTCACATTTATCAACAAAATGCACAGCGAAAGACTGTGCAAACATAATAACTTTAATGTACGCTGCAATGTTTTTTCACTCTGATCTCATTTAAGCGGCCCCTGTTTCAATCCTGTCGGATCTCTGCAGCGGGCGGGGCTGCTGAGTTCCCCCTGCGACTGACACACGCACACATACACAAACACACACGGTGCATGCAGGAAAAACTGGATATGAGACATACTGGATGACCTTAATTGAGGACAGCTACGCTCATTATTGGAAGTGCAGTGATAAGTTAAAGTCCAATAAGTCCCAGGCCAGGATAGGAAATTAACTGACCAATGTAAAGATCAACAATTAACCACTGACAGACACTCATGTTTGATTCATTCAATACATTTTAGTTTTTTGTCTTAAATCCACCAGCCATTTTCATATTATACCAACATTTGCAGCCTCCTGAGCCTTTTTGGAAAGGTCCTAGGAAATGTCAGCCCAGAATAATTTTATCTCCCCAAAAAGTTTCCTTTTTTATTTTTAAAGAGCTATACATACATTTTTTTGCAACTTTCTCTGTCTCCCCCAACTTCATTGCATCAATGCTACAAAAAACATTGCAACTTTTACAAAAGCCCCTGCAACACCAGGCATTTTGGGCTGCAACAATCTCAAAAAAGTGTGCAAAATCCTGGAGGGACTAGTTTTGGATTGTGAATAGCTGTAATGGAATTTTTTGAATATTTATTTGTACATTTAACAATAGGATTTGTGAGTGTGATTGTGTGTGTGTGCGTGTGTGTGTGTGTGTGTGTGTGTTGTATACAGTATATAAACAGTTTAATATGATTCACTACTGCATCTTATCTGGTCTTATACACATATGGCCCATCAACACAGATGGGAAACTTAAAATCCCTTGCGATTTTTCTTCAGTTCCAAACAACCTGGAGCCTGGGGAGTCATTATTTGGAGATTATAAATGTTGTTCGCCTTTTCAGCTCCCAGAAGAAACAAGGAATACCCCGGTTACCATTTCTGTTAGAGACATGGGTGCATTCCAACTCCAAAGCTACTACTTCAGAGTGCTGTCTGGTTTCTGCTCTATTGTTTCCATATTTTGGAGCCATTTTGTACGAATTCCTCACTGCTGCAGGGCTCCAGTATGACTACATTGACAGTTGTCTTTTTATCTGTGTAGTTTCTCTGCTTTACCAGAATATCTTTCTTTTTTCTCGTTCTTTTAATTCTCATATTTTAATGCAGTTTGTAGTTTGAAATGTCAGAAATATGAAATGGGAATCAGGAATGCTTAGATCATGGGGCAACCTCTAGCTCACCCAGTAAGATGGTGCGCCCCATGTAGGCTGAGGCCTTTGCAGCAGCCCGGATTCAAGTCCGACCTGCGACCCTTTGCTGCGTATCATCCACCATCTCTCTCCCACCTTTCCTGTCTATCCACTGTCACTGTAAAATAAAGGGGGGAAAAAAATAACAAAATATAAATAAATAACAGACAGCAGAATTGCTTTCAAGTTTAACCAAGCCATAATAAATTGGTTGAATTCTAAGGCATTCTGCCTTTGCTAAGAACAACACACTGTTGCCATGCATAGCAGAGCCATGGACGCAGTACTGTTCTCTCTGGAGGACAGCTATCGATCTGCTGAAAGAAGTCCAGAAAATGTATCAGCTGTGGCAAAAAGTGTGCAAACATGGATCAACTTCTGTTCCACAATTTAAGCAATGACAGCAGATTTGGTGAGTGCCTATCCTACAAAGTCAGTCTATGATCGCTACACAGTAACTTCAGCCGTAGGGACAACAACGCTAATTAGTTAGCTTAACGTTACATTGTAACATGTTTAACATTACAGGTGCGTCAACTGTGCAAAAAATGCAGTGATTAAAACAGCAGCTCTGTAATTTGTCCATCTATAGTTAGCCAGAGGATGGCAGCAGCCCATAACAGCCTGACCCATAAAATATACGGTTACTACCACAGCCTGTGAAGGGAATAGAATGCGTGCAAGGACCGGTGGCTTTTGCCAGAAATGTAGTCGCTCCATCCTGCAGCGAATAGGGAAGATACTGGGGTGTTGAGTGACTGACGGAGGGTTACATTAAACAACTACAGAGTTTACGTGGCTATGGACAAAGGATTCCAACAGTAGATAGAATTGTATTTAAATTAATAAACTCTTTTTGTTTTAACATTGTCAAATTATTGATTTATTTGGTAAGTAGCCATGTAATAAGCGGGATAATGTAGAGCGAGGTGGTTGTTATAGCAAATAAAATCCGTCAGGGTGATCAGGACCCACAACGCAAAGCAGACTTTGTGTTCACCATACTTATGTTCTTATCTGCTGGTGAAATGTGGTTGCCAATATTCTAATGTATGAGCTAATGGCTATAAAGCCGCATGGAAGAGATAATGGATTGTGGTTACTATATAACACGGAACAAAGCCACTATTGCATCACTGTAGACAGCAGAGCTATTGTTTTTATTAAGATGAGAATGTTAGCTTGTGTTGGTAGTTATTTGTACTTTTGCAGTTTTATTTGCCTCTTTAAACTTTACAGTATAATATGTAAACAGTATAATATGTATAATATATAAACGTTAAAGAAAAACTTGATGTAAAACAATATGGCCAAAGATTAACATTCTGTAATTTTATATTCTTTGTTGTGTCAGTCCCTCCGTTCTTCTTTCTCTGAACCTTTCTCTTCTCTTTCTCACTCTTCCCCTCCACCTCTAATAAAAGTGAAAGATAAAGACTCTAAATGATGGCAGCTGTGGCACCACATTCATTACAATACCATTTCCTCTTCCCTCTCTCCTCCTCCCTTACTTTTTAATAGTCCCATTTTGGTGATAGAAGTTTCCACACAAACCTCACAACTTCTCAATCTTTCTTCTCTTATTCTTCCACTTTCTTTACATACATCTCTCTCTCTCTTAAAAGAGAAGAGAAAAAAATGTTTTTGTGTGTCTGCCTTTGCATGTATGTGTGTCTGCCAATCTAAACTACAAACAGCATATCAGTATTTTTAGTTTTTTTGTGTGAAAACTGTCCCAAGCATGAATCCCATGATTCCTTGGCAGATCTTTGTCCTGTGTCTCAAAATTGTCCCATCATACACTCCCTATTCCCTCCAAACCTGCATACTCGACCCCTGTGATTGATGGGGCTATGTCTGTCTATATTTGTGTTTATTTGTGTTTGGGAGGACACATACAGCATCTGTGAATGTGCATGTGGATTTGTGTGATGCCACATTTGGTAAACATTAGCTTGAGTAATTTGGCAAACAAGTTATTTTTAATCAGGTCAAATGCGCCTTATGAAGCAAAAATAAAGTTAGAAAAATAAGATGCAGAGGAAAGAATTACTGCCCTTACATAACTGTCTGAAAGACGCTAGTAAAGCTGAGGTAAATCTTTGATAATCTGTATGAATCTCCAGATGTGCCAGTTGTTAAGGTGAGTGAGACAGAGGCAGTTAGGGGGAGAGAGAGAAGAGAATGAGATAAAGCAGGATATTTTTACTGAGCTAAAAGTGTCCTCTGCCTTACATCGACCCACATTACAGCTCCCACGGAGCACACAGAAAGAAAAAGAGTGTAATGTGTCTGTCCATCACTGAAACTCAAAATTGTCAGTGCAACCTTAGCACAGACGTCAGGAAATGTCAGTCTTAATGTCCCATTTCAGTTCTAAACATTTTAGTTATAGTACGCTATTCTGGCTAAATTGACTTAACCTTAGTGGTTGTGTTAAGCCAGGTTTTCTGCCCAAACGGAAAATAATTTTATACTGAGCAGGGCATTAATTATTAATTATTACAGTGAAGTTCAACAACTGTTTGGTATTTATACTGTGCATAGAGCTGCATACAGATGACATTCTAAAAATAGTAATGTGATGTGTGGAGTATTTTCAGATTACTGTGCAGAAGTTGGTGTTAAGATAAAAGTTTAAACCCACATGGGGACATTTACATTGACCCCTCTCAACTATTTAGGAGCAGTGGACAGCTACATCACTCCCCTTGGTCAAGGACAATGTTAAGAGTACCATCAATGAGAAGACTGGCAGCCTCTGTGTAAAATATAGCGGCTGTGGATAAGAGAGAGCTGGCTGCTGAAAATTAGAAGTTTTGACGCTTGTGATTTTGTTTTGGCACTGGCTAAAAACTCTTTTCCTTTCCCTTTCTCCTCTTGGTCATATGTTTAGCCTAGTAACATTTAAACTGGAGAATTTTGAACTTAATTTCTAGCATCATATTACAACTTGCATCCCAGTATTAGGCCCACAAAGAACACACTGCTTATAAGCAAACATTAGAGCCATGGCAACAAAGGTAATGGACGTGCACAGTAGATCCCTGGACAAATTAGGGTGGTAAACAGGTGTAATGTGTTTTTTGCGTGTGCGTGTACGTGTCTTTATCATCCTGGACTAATATTTGAACAGCCATAAAAGCCCAGAGGAGTAACCAGAGGAGTAAAGCAAACTGCACAACAGCTACTTTCAGCTAAAATGCCCTCCATCAATCTCTCCTGAGCTTAATGCAAAACCTTTCAGTCAATTTCTGTACCACTACAAACTAAAACGTACTCAGGTGCAAAAATTGACATTTAGAAGCAACAGGAATAATCAGAATGCTCAATAATAGACCTGGAGACCTTCTATTTTTTAAAGTCCATTGATGTACAGTATTAACTTGTTGTCGCTGGGATGTTTGAACCAATAATCCTGCAATCACGCTTCTAATTCTGAAAGCCGTCTGGATGCCCTGAGATCAAAACAGATAAAAGAAATCCAGTGCAGAAGCCTAAACTCACTTGCTCACTGAATTAATAGGTGTTGCAGTGTGTACTGGTTCTGTTAGGGAGAACTAGCTGTCATGTTGGTGTGGTATTCACTGACATTTAGCCATCTGGCCTGGGATCTGGCAGCCACACGCTCTTTCTCTCTCTCTATCCCTCTCTGTGTCCCTCTTACACACACACACACACACACATACACACACACACACACACACACACACACAAGGTGTTGGTTCACATTGACATACACATCCTCCGTTGAAACTCTGGCTGGCGGTAAGGCGTGTCACTATGATGCATGTGTGAGGGTGTATCTATGTACCTGCAAGCTCGCTAGTGTGGTTTGTGTGTTTTGCTTGCATCGTCAAAAGGCCGGGTTCCCATAGAAACAGATGTTTCTGTTTTTTCCTTGTTGGCACCATGTGACAGACTGTTTCTGTGTGTGCATGTGTGTGTGATATACCCTGAAAGTACAAGTACTTTTGCTTTTTAATAGAAAGGCAAAAAAAACATTGAGTTAATTTGTGCATATTAGCGCCCATGTGGAAATGTCTGCTCTGCTCTGTACAGCAACTGGAGCGGCAGAGCAGCAGGAGTCAGATTTCCCTCGTCACTTGACGAGATCAACAGGATGATGGTGGAGACTTTGGTTTCAAAGTTAAAAGCAAAAGTGCACATAACAAACATAATACACATCACTGTTTTGTTGCTGTGTGTAGACTGTTAACCAATTGCAGAGCTGTCTGAACAGCCCAATTATTGTCATCATGCCAAAATATGCCTAAATGCCTACAGCTCCACCAGAGAGCCGGAGGCCAATCTACGTCACTGGTATGTCACTTTAACCTGTGGGGAAATTTCCTCACCTTGGCATCCTTAATACCAACCACATAGGAGTTGCTTGATGAAGAGATGCACATAAAGGATTTTTAAGTTTCAGATAATTAAGATGTTGATTGTGCAAAAAGGGCTGGGAAAGAAATCATATTTTGTACATTCATCATTTAGGCCAACTTGACATGCAGTCAGCAGCGGCAGCACTGTTTTTTTATTTTTTTTATTCTTACGATGAGTCATCTGCAGTGCAATAGTGAATTCTCATCAAAGATGAATATCAGTTAGTGTTTGCTTCTGGGTCTTTATCGTTCATTGTTGAGAGGCTAGTGGGAGGCAGATTGGTCATGATCAATAGAGTTGCTTGCTCATACTGTAAAGTGCTGTTTTCACTCATATCTATTGACTGAAATATGTTTATCATGGACTCATCTATGCTTCTTTTCAGAATGTCATCCGACATCCTACTTAGTTTGAATTATAGTTTGAGTAAACGTAGCCTATATTCTCTCATTATCTCACATTGCCCACTATTCTTTCTCTGTGTCTTTCTCTATTCACCTTCTCCTTACTGTTTTCCTGCTCTGTAGGACAACTGTCAGTTGTGTGTGTGTGTGTGTGTGTGTGTGTGTGTGTGTGACAGCGACCTCCCTCTGCTTCACCCCCCGCACCCTCCTGCTCCTGGGAGGTGACCCAGTTTCCCATGATCCAATGCGGCGGCTTCTGCGGCGTTGTTGCCGTAGCGATATTACGGGGTCCTTTATTGCCGACTGTGACTGTGCCATGAATAATGGATAGAAAGAATGACAGAGTACTGGACAGTGTGGATCAGAGAGGGAATGAGGAGTGGAATGACAGAGGGGGTAGAGAGGTAACACAAATAGGAGAAAAAGAGTCAAAATATTGGAGGGAAGTAAATGTGGACTGAAAAGTGTTATGCAAATGAAAAAGTAAGTGGAAAAAAAGTTCCTCAAAGCAGAGAAAGGCTCAGGGTGTAGTTAGACTATCAGAAATCGAGGGATAGAGCTGGACAGAGAAAAGATGAAGAGGAAACACCTCACATTAAGGGGGTTATGATAACATGGGACCAAGTTATGTACAATAATAAATGTAAAATTCTACAGCTGAAAAATAAACTTGTATGGGCTCTAGTAGGCAAACTATGTACTGGGGCCCACTGTGTCTAAATTACCTAAAACTTACTTTATCTCTGGATTTCTGCACTGACTTTTTTTATCAGCTGTTATTTACAGCTTCAAAATAAATCTGAGACAAGTTATTATTGGTCAATAGACCATTGCTCTGTTTAAAGAGTCTACTATAGAGAGCCCAAGGCCTTATTTTTTGGTCCATTCGAACTGTGCCGTGTATTTCCCAAATTATGTGTGTATGTATTGTTTTTTTAAGACAATTTTTTGTGGCATTTTAAGCCTTTATTTCCATAGGACAGATAAAGACATGAAAAGGGGGGGGGGATGACATGCAGAAAGGGGTTCCTGCATTGAGCAGTAAACCTCTATATGTGTGCCTGCTCTACCAACTGAGCTAACCTGGCTACGTGATGTGTGTAAATTTAAAAGATGATTTTACATGTCAAGAGCTAAACGATTTGACGTAAAGAAATAGAACAACATTACGTTTCGTGTAATATCACTTAGTGAACTACATCTCTCGTCTCAAACAATATACTCCACCAGGGAAATACGGTTGTCTCCTTGTCGTGCTTTGCCGTCTTCTTCCAAGATGAAGGCAGAACTATCAAAAGAGGTGAAAACCATTATAAATCGGATCATGTCAAGTGCTGCAGCTAATCAATGGGAGTGGAGGGAAAATGTGGCGACGTCGGGTAAGCGTCTTGGACTTGTAGGCCGTCTAATCTGAGGCAGAAGAAGATCAGAAAATAGTTTGTCTATCACCGTTGACCACCGTTCATTTTTTCCCCGAAGGTAGGTCACATGGAGGCAAACGGAAGGGGCGGGATTTTGGCTCTCTGTTTAGTCAGTGAGTTAAATACCTAACTTTGGAATGAGGGTTTACTGACAAATTCTGGTGGGATTGTGTACGTTTGCGTGCGTTTCATGTGTATCTGTTTCTCTGGAATGTGTTTGTGCACGTGTGTGTGCATTTCTGATTCGTGTAGATTGTAGGTAATCTTTGTTACTGCTGACTGCAGCACACACCTGTTAAATAGCACTTTAGCTTTCACACACTACGACACACATCCACTCATTCTCTGGTGCAGACACACACACACACACAAGGGACATATTGAGGTGGATGCCCTTTACTGTTCTGCCAGAGCTGTCAATCCTTGGACTGGCATTGAGTTTGTACAGCAGAGGTTTCAAACACACACACAGAAAACCCCCTCTCTTGTTAGCTGTTTTGAATAATATATTTTTACTTTATTTAAAAGACTTTAAAGTGCCCACACAGCCTCTAAGTTCAAAGCAGAGAGTTAGCCCAGGCATGCATACATTTTCTCAATAAAAGAAATGAAAGAATAAAGTACAGCATGTCAGCATACAACCATGCCAACCAACTGATGTTGCAGGGGCTGAAAACATTTCTTACCTCTCTGTTTTCCTGTAGTAAGGGTTCCAAATTTTGAGGAGCCAGCTGGCTGTAATGACTGCCTGGACCTCTATAAAGTCAGAGGGCATAGCGTGTCACTGTGAAAATGGAAGTTTACATGGGAGTTAAAAGTTGTACAGTAAAAAATCTGTAGTGCAGTTATGTTTTTATGTCATTTCGTAAATGGAAGGCCCAACATATGGCTATTAAAAATGATGTAGGGCTGCAAGTAACAAATACTTTCATTATCTGTTACAGTAATCTTCTTCTTCAAAATAATTATTTTTGTTTTGCCCAAAGTACCTAAAGATAATTTAATTTATAACAATATAAAAATAAAAAGCCTAAAATCTTAACATTTGAAAATCTGAGGCTGGTTTCTCCAAAGCGATTTTGGTTTGTGTTATGTTGTGAATGTGAAAATGAAATGCTACCTCCTCTGTCAGCTCTAGCCACTGAAAAGAAATTAGCAGAGATAAAGTAGTGAAGGATAGTGATAGCCAGACTCTCATTGGCTTGCTGTTAGCCAATCAGAGTAAAGCAGCTTAGCTCGTTGAATATTACTGAGAATTGGCAGAAATCAAGCTGAGTCTTCCTGCAGGCTTTCTGCACCACGCTAGAATGGCTTGAAACAAGGTAACCAAGGCATTTTTTCCACCAAAAAATGTTACAGAGTCCATGGTAGAACTTCAGACATTCCCACAAAGTAATGAAATACGGGTGGCAGGGCACCTTTAATTGCAATTTGTTGCTTGCAAATTGCAGATAAAGTTGGGTGTGCAACAGGGCAATGGATGGGTCACAGGCATGGCCTTTGTTTTCATAAGTGAAACGTGTAAAAAGAGTGAAAGAGTAATTCATCAACTAATTGTTTCAGGAGTAATGTGATATTGTATATGTGAATAGGATATTATGTCAACTTCATGAACTTTTTAGTTAAGAAATGAAATAGGATGGGCAAATGCACAAAATAAATTCTTAAATTACGTTGTCTGTAAATTCAGCCAATACCGTATTGAAGGAGCGTTTCTGCAAATTCTCCACTATGCTAGCTACAAGCAGACTTTAATGTTTTGGTTCAGCAACATATTTCTTTCTTTATAGACTCATCCAGTGAATTTGAGTTCAAAAAGAGTGAGCTGCAATACATGTGCTGCACACATAAACAAACTACATACTGTATTTTTACACAAACACATGCACGCACGCACGCACGCACGCACACACACATTCACAGCGCACGGTTCAGAAGATTAGGCAGCACATGTTACCTATTAGACTTTACTTCTAGTCTTACCAAGTCTGCTTAACAAGAACTTTTATGTGTGTGTTTGTGCGGGGGGGATGGGTATGAGACAGAGACAGACAGACAATGTGAATATTAGGAGTTGGAGGCTAAAGAGAAGGATATGGAGGAGACGGCCAATGAGTAGTTTATAAGAGGAGCAGAAGAGGAGCAATGACAAAAAGGGGGTGGCGTTTTTTACACCAGGACGATTCAAAACGTATCAAGCCCTTAAGAGTATTACATAAATAGTATATTAACATTAAAGTTCGTTAGTGTGATTTTTTCAAGAGATTGATTGCTAACCTCACAGACGTCGGAATTCCAGTCAGGTTTAAACAAACACATAATTCAACACAATCAAAGTGGGATCAGAACTTGGCTTGTGACCAAAAATGTAGTGGTAATTAAAAGATGAAGGTGTCTAGTAAGTCAGACAATCACAGCACAGTTCCAAAACCTTTATGTAGTTATGTGTTTGTGTCTTTGTGAATGTGTTTTTGTAGGTGTGTGTGCTATTATGACCATTTGTGTAGCTTGTAGTTAATCTCTGTTACTGCTGACTGCAGCACACACCTGTTTAATAGCACTTTAGCCGTCACACACTAAAACACACATCCACTCTTTCTCTGGAGCAGACACATACACACACAAGGGACATATTGAGGTGGATGCCCATTACTGTTCTGCCAGAGCTGTCAGTCCTTGGACTGGCATTAAGTTTGTACAGCAGAGGTTTCAAACACACACAAAGCAAATGCCATCTCTTGTTGGCTGTTGTAAATAATATATTACACTGCATCTAAAAGGCTTTTAAAATGCCACCACAGCCTATTTACTTCAAAGTTAACATGTATACATTTGGTCAAGAAAAAAAATCAAAGAAAAAAAGCAGTCTTTCTTTGGTGCTTTTAAATACTTTAACAATGATGTCCACCATTAAGGTGAGACAAAGTAATCCATTTATATAATGAACAGTCCTTTTTTTTGAAAGTAACAGGCTGCAGATGCATTGAGGATCTAACGTGGTGAATACAGCAGCGTCACACACAGTACATCAAGGATACATGCAGGCCCTCGCATGTAAATAAATGCAATGTGCAAACCTTGTTTAAACCATCTATGTCCTGTCTTTGGTTGGCTGTAGTTATAAAAGGATACAGATTGTTTCACAGCAATAATGACTTTACACTTAGATCCAAACTTTTGGGTTGCCAGGCAACTCAGCAACATCAGCAACTGTATGTGGACATTTCTGTTTTTATCTTTGCCTCCCTATCACTGTGGCTCTGACTTTCTTTCTTTCTTTCTTTCTTTCTTTCTTTCTTTCTTTCTTTCTTTCTTTCTTTCCACTCTTCTGATGTTGTTTCTACAGGTTCTGTATCTCCTTTTCACAGTCATTCTCACTTTCTATCTCTTACACTCATACAATTTCTCGCTTTCTTTTTATGCTTTTTTTTTTTTTAAATGAGCTTTTTAGGTTATAAGGCAGACAACTTAACAATAATAAGAAGGGGGAGTGAAAAGTAAGTATGGTGGTATAGATGAAGAGAGAGAAATTAGATGAATGTGAAGAAAACAATGTAGGACTTCACATTATGATGCAAAATCGATTCAGAGAATTCCAAAAATGTATTCATATTTTAAAAATATATATATAAAACTCATATGTCTACTGCAATCAGATGATAGATACTTTATTGAACCCCAAATGGAAATTCTAGGTCCCAGTAGCTTACAGACATCACACACAACATTCAAATAACTCATAACAGGATGTTAAAATAAGAAAAAACAAGCAAATCCACACTTATATTACCAAGACTTCATATATGGATATATATTCATATGTGTGTGTGTGTATATATATATACATACACACACATATATACATATATATATGTGTGTGTGTGTGTGTGTGTGTGTGTGTATGTATATTTCCGATTAATGTTTGCATGGGAATAGTAACTAGTTTACATACTGTGAGTCTTTTTTGAATTGAGAATCGTTTTTGAATCAAAAATCGATAATGTATCAAATTGTGAGCCTAAAAAAAAAAACAGAATCGAAATGTGACATTTTCTGAATTGTACACCCCTACTAATTATGTGACCAGGAGAAAACTGGGTAAGATATAAATGAAAGCATCCCCCTTCTCCTTCCTCTCCTCCTGCTCCTGTCTTCTCCTCTCTTTGCTTCCTATTTCTTAACTCCTCCTTCTCTTCCAGCCTCGCACTTTCGCTCCCTGATCTAATTAAAATGCCATCTTTAGTTCACTGGTGGGCCCCCTCCCTTCTTCTTTCTGTGCTCTGCTGCAGTGTAAACACGCTGTGTCATATTACAAGTCTGAATCCGCTGTGTCATGATTTGGAAGCTTATCCGCCATGTTTGACAATTTGACTGTGCCATGTTTGATGGAACTAGACAGTGACTTTGAAGATACGTTATGCTTAGGCATGCTTTGGGCCATTATTGCCACCATGGAATTGATCTGGAGGTGTGAGCAGGCTTATACCATGTTGAAGGCTGCAGCTATGGGTTCAATTCCCACTTCAAAAACATTACATTGTGTGTCATCATCAACAAGGTAGTAACACAGACCTACACTGCAATGGCGTCGACTCCAACTCCAAGCATAGTGAACTCTTTTTACATCTTAACTAACTCTGTCATTATCTTTCTGTTATTTGCTGCCCCATTTAAACACACACACACACACACACACACACACACACACACACACACACACACACACAAGTCAGACCAACTCCCTCACCAGCCTGTTGATCTGCTGATGCCTCATCAGCGCCTTATGAAAGCCGGCAGATTGACAGTGTGAAGCAAATCTCCAATTGCTTCAGAGCTGTGATGTAACCTTGTCTCACATACATTGTTGAAAGAGTGTTAAACTTTAATCTAATTCTAATCTTCAGCAAGTCAGATTTAATTATGAACCCAAGCACTTAGACACAGATTAAAATGGCCACCCACCCACCCTCCCAACACAGAGTAACATACAAGCACGGTTTACGCGTATATGGTCAATTTGAATTTTTTTGACATTTCCTTCTTGTGTGCCCTTATCGATATTAAAATCAATCAATATCAATAAATGAGGTATCTGTTGTAAAAACAGTTTTGAAAAGTGATATGTAATCAATGACAAATCAATGCCATGTGGCAGAAAAAAAGTGGTACTACGTTCACTGAGAACCCCCACCACAAAAAAATAATCAAGGTTTTTAACGAATCATGGGTCAAAAATCGTAGTACAAACAGAACCCTGGGTTTGGTTTATCGTCCTAATGGATATGCACAGCGGCTTTTACTTTCATCAATGAAACTGGTGACACCAACTTGGCTGTCCTGCCTCCTGCTTGGCTAATGAGCTGACATGCTTCTGGGTTGATAGTGTCTTGATTTGGTAGCTTGACGAAGTTATTTTTATCATAATCTTCATTACAGCGGATAATTATCCTCTTTACATTTAAATCTAACATTAGACTAGTTCACTCAAGCACTCTTAATGGCTTCTCTCTCTCTCTTTCTCTCTCTCTCTCTCTCTCTCTCTCTCTCTGTTGATCATCATTTTTAATTATTTAGCTATTCTTCTGCCTCCTAATGTAATAATTGTACATGTAATAACTGTAGTTTATTTTTCGTATTATAGGTGAAGCTCCGCAACAGGGAAACTCGACTGTTAACAATAGCTGCTGTTAGTCCCCAGTAACGTTAATCGCTCCGAGTTGACCTAATGTAGCTGCCGTTTTTTCGCACATGCTGTCTTTTATCTAATTATTGTCTTTTCGGCATCACTAACTTTTCTTGTTTCCCCTTCTCTCTCTCTCTTTCTCTCTCTCTCTCTCTCACTCTCTCTCTCTCTCTCTCTCTGTTGCTACCTGGCAACAAGCTGGTCTCCTTGGTGATGGAGCTTAGTAGCCTCAAATTTGCAGAGACGGGGGTGTGTGTGTGACAGAACTGGCACACACAGAAAGCATGCAGCAAAAGAATGCTCATGCTCAAGTGTGCACATGCAGAGGAAAAATGGCTGTTTTAATTTATTAATATTCCTGTCACATGTACACACACACCCACACAAATTAACACTTGTAGGCATATAGCTTCTTCTTAAACAAATCATTCAATAAATTGCATATTAAGTAATTCACTGTTTTAAAGTAAATTCTATATGATTAGATTTCAAAACATACTCAGCAAAAGTAATATATGTACATTATGTACAGTACATGGTATGCCTCTAGTTTTTTGTATAGCTATTGTGTAATTTCAGCTCATATGGTGTCTGTCTGTCTGTGTGTCTTTCTTTCTCAGCTCTCTGATTTGTGTTCAAGGTCTGCCTTTCCCCTTCCACGGGAGCCATGTTTATTTTTTAAATGAATTGCCTGAGAGGTGTGCTGCAAATATTAGAATGTTTTAGCCAGTGTATAAAAGAACCGTGAGAAATGATCTTCCTCTTTGACTTTTACACTCAAGTTTAAGGAGGTTGTAGTCACAAGGGAGACAGATGGGCTGTGAAGAAGATGGGCTTGGTTACAGTGTGTCCGAGAGAGAAAGCGAGAGATGTTTATAAAGCACTCAGCAGCTACACACCCGCCTTCTCAAACTGTGCTGGTGCAAGTCTGTTCTGTTTTCCATGTTTGGATGAAGAAGGTGAACAAATGATACAAAGACTAAGGGAGAGTCAGGAAGAGAGTCTCCAGTGTTAAAATGACATTTTAACGAGTTAAAAAGGAAAGAGGGGGCACCCAGATAGCTCAGTTGGCAGAGCGGGTGGCCATATATAGAGGTTCACTCCTCAACACAGTGGGCCCTGGTTCGACTCTTACCTGCGGCCCTTTGCTGCATGGCATTCTCTCTCTCTCCCCTTTCATGTCTTCAGCTGTCCTGTCAATTAAAGGCCTAAAATCCCCCAAAAATAATCTTAAAGGAAGAGGGATGGATGAGTACAGACAAGAACTGGGAGGAGAGATCGTCTCGTCTCTGTAAACTCAAAACTGCACAGCCATAATGTCCTATACAGAATCTTTTACTTTGATTGGTGCACATCTTGTCTTTCATTGGTTAAAATGTGTTGCCGGTGGTAGTCATATCAGCTAAAACTAATACATGTGGTTTCTGTGAGTAATTTGATGGCAACACTCCTACAGAGTCATACCTCTTCTCTCTAACTTTGGGAGGCTTTTGAACTTTAAGGATGCCTTAAAAAGTATTTTGTAGTTATTGTGGTGGCAGTTAATAACAGCTGTGAGTGGAATTGTTTGATAGGGATCTGGTGGGATTTGGATGGGAGGGTGGCTTTGACTCTGAGTGGCCTCGTTTTCCACTGCTTTCTCCTTAACTGGTCCTCATATCACAGAGAGGCTAATTGGAGAGGAATTACTTCAACAAGTCTTAATGACATAGCTACAGACACAGAGGGCTCTCTCCTTCAACAGTAAGGAGTCAAACTCTCAACACGTCTCAGTGGCTTCCTCTCATTTACCTGCTTCTTAGCCAGACAAGGGGGCTGGTTAATCACTCAAGAGTAGACAACAGAACAGAAGACTGCAGTTTATTTAAAAATATCTATATTTTATAATATATAGTGAAGAGAAGAATATATTTGAAATGGTGAAAATATTTGTATTTCATAATTAGGTAAAACAGCCTTTTAAACTTCCATGTGATGAGTGCATTTGAATAGAGCACTCAGGTGATCAAATTGCATGGCCATAGAACATATATTTCTTAATTTAGATGTTAACAGTACACTATATGTCAGTGAAGTGCAATCACATTAGATAGAAGATACTGTGCAGTAGGGTTGGGCGGTAATGCAGTAATACGGTATACCGCGGGGTCCTAAAAATAGCAATAGTATCAGTGTCAATGCCGTCATTAAAAAACTGCAATGCACTTATATAGGAGACAAGGATTATAAGTAATTTTATTGCCTAAAAATGCTTATGTGTGGTTGTCATTAAATGGCAGTGTGGAGGAGAAAGAGAGGGGGGGATGGCAAGTCGCGCACCGAGTGACCTGGTCTCGAACAAGCAGCATTTGGGGTTCCGACCTAATGAGAAGGGAGAGGTGTTTCAGTATTAGTGTTTGGTATTCAGTTTCTGAACAGCGTAGGCACAAGCCAACAGTTTGGTGACGCCTTCTGAGCCTCACGTCATCATTTTGAATGAGGTTCGACGGTATCAAATTTTTGGATACCGCCCAACTCCACTGTACAGTGAAACCACACACCACAGTGCCTTTTTTTTTCTTCTCAGTGGGTCACTGACCTTGGCAGAAAGGCTGGTATGATTGGCCATCTCCCTGTGGTCTCTGTGTTGCATGTGTATGTATCATGCGTGTGTTTGGCTTCTTCTGTCCTCCAGTCCATGTTGTTGCCCTAGCCTGGTGTTATTGTCCATCTGTCAAGGCTGCTAGCCAAACAGCCCTCTCCGCTCTCTCTCTAGTGATTTCATTGATGGTTGTTGACTACGTTTGATGGAAAGGAGGCAGTCCTCTGGTGGAAATCCTCTCCTGATTGAAATATGCTCACTTTACCATGCAATCTGGATCCTTGTCGAGTGAAGCTTTTTTTGTGTGTGTCTAAGGTAAGGTTGTGGCCTGTGGCCACTGAGCTGCAGCGCTACGGTGGTTATGTGCCTTGCTTAAGAGCCTCTCAACGGCAGATGTAGAGCAAGTGGAGTGCCTTTACTTATTCATTTTCCACCACATCTGAGGATTTCAACAGGTGGCTTCATGTGAATGAGTCCTCTTCTCTAAGCTTTACCCAGCCAGCCCCAACCTGTGAGCCACACAGAGGACCAGAAAAAATGAAATGGAACCTTCTGAAAGTGACTGATGAGCTACTGAGTGTAATGATTTAATAACGCTGTCCCAGAGCTTAATTTCATTCACAAGTGCATGATGAATTCAGTTGTCTGTGTTGTGTGAAAGTTTACTAGGTTTACTAAATTTAAAATTTATGTTAAAACTAGTCCCGTCCTACCAATTTCCAGCCTCAGCCTGTTCCTCCCCCCGTACTAATGTTACCTGGCACGTAACGTTAGCTTTGACCCCAACTACAGATAGTATGATACCACATAGTCATTGATACCAATACCAGTGATATTTAATGATTCTTGATACCGAATTCGTTACCACAAAAACAAAAAAAAAAAAAAATCGCATGTCCTCCGTTAAAACATGTTTTAAACAAGCATAACACTGTGATGTTGGGACAGTATCATGTCACTCTTATTCCACTGTCCTTTTTTTAGTCTCAACTTTCTGTGACTGTTTTGGTGGGAGTGGAGGGGGCAAGGAGAGCGTAATTTACATATAATCTTGAGAAAACGTCAGTCTTTTGGACTTGCTGCTCTGAAGCCTGACACCACTAGAGCCCGACCAATAAAGGATTTTTAAGGCCAATACCAATACGATTATTTGGTTATTTAAAAATAAGATATTTCGAAAAAATCGTCCCATATACAGTATATTTTAAAAAGAAATCCAGAAACCCGTGACAAAACATAAATGGATTTCCCTAACATTAGTTATTATTAGTTATTTATGAGTTGTCACTAAAATAATATAATAATTTTTTTTTATTGTCACAACAGAAAGGAGGAACATTAAAATATATTAAAGTTATGATAAATAAAATGTATAAAAATACAAACTTAAGACATTAAACTTGAAGTCCTTTAACACATTAACAAAAAAAAGAAACCAGTGTTGCCAATAGGGAAGTTGTAGAGCGCCCTCTGGTGGACAAACTCTACAACGCCATCGCTCATAACATGATGGACAGTCTGTTTTTATTTTTTAAATATTAATTTATCAGAATCATTTACTTGTCATTATAAATGATTCTGATGAATGATTATTATATATTAAAGTATATATTAATGTATATATATATATGTTTTTTTTAAATCGGCCAATATAAATGCAAATACCGATAGATCGGGAAATGCAGAAATGCCCAGAAGTCACTTTTTGGTGACTGGGCTGGTTAAAATTAAGCTAACTGACGTCATAGAGGTCCGCTAAAACAACCACTAAAGTTAGCTAATGTCAGTAGCTACCGTATCAATGCTACTGTTACGCTGTGACAGACAACGGCAGAGAGAAACAGATGTCCTTTCTGTTTGGGAGCTCCAGGTTAAGTCGGGAAAGCTGTTGCTCTAGTTTTGGTACTGACTTGGTACTGAAGTACCGGTTTTCGTGACAACCCTATACAGTACACATTCATATTACATTGAACCAGCAGTCAGGTAGAAGCTCTTTGAAGAAAATACATATGTTTTGCAGATGCTTTCAAGTCTGTGTGATTGCCTGTGTGTTTATACATATGTCTTTTGTGTATGCGTGTCTGAGTCTGCTGTATGTGCACTGGCCTGTGCGTGTGTGTGACCAGTTGTTCCATCAGCTTCTATTTACTTTCACTCCCCTTGACTTCTCCCCGTTTTGCCCACAGGGCATAAAGACTAGTCCAGCAGACACAACTTTACTTCATGTCTTGTTATATAAATGTAGGCCTACACTTACTCTCTGACAAAAACAGGCTTTCTCTGTCATTTAGCATACAGCATTTTTTGTACTATTTCTGAAAAAATATTTTCATGTGGAGAAGCTACTGTCTTGACACACTACTAAGTACAGCATGAGAGACATGTTAAAGCACCTGAAATTCATAAAGTGCGTTTTCCCGAAACCACAAATGACCGTCGCTACTCAAAAACATAACTTTTAAATAAAACTTTGTTAACAAAAGATTGAAGATGACTCATAAATAAACTAGACTAGTTACTGCCAGCAATAATTATTTAGGCGTAGGTGTGAATTTTTCAAATGGTGGATATTTGGTTTAGGAATGTAACCCCTAGTGCAGCCCTGTACAGACTGTCCTCCAATCAACATGACTGTATACTTCTTAAAATGCTTTTTAAAGAAACTTTTCGGTTGGCTGCAGCCTTTTAGTGTGATTTACAGCTATGCAGAATATGAATATTGCTTCAAACTGTTGGTTGGCTTTCTAAGTCATTAATATCGCTCTCTCACACACACACACACACACACACACACACACACACACACACATATATATATATATATATACACACACACACAGTAGTAAGGAGAATGAGAGAAGGCAAGAATGGAGACAGATGTTGGGACATAGGCGGGAGAAGAAAAGAGATGGAGAGAGAGGAAGAGAGAGGTGTGCAGACTTTTGTATGAGGCTGACCTAGATAGCAGTAGAGGATTGGACACACTCCTTCTCTGGAGGGACACCATCACAGCTGCAGTGGACTGTGTGTGTCTCTGCATGTATATGCATGTTTACAACTGAGTATATGATGTGCTCTCTGTATGGTATAAAAATGTCTCCAAATCCTTTGAAAAGTGGTGAGTTTGTGTGAGTGCTGGATTGTGTATGGGGAGGAAAGAAGCGAGTCGGAAAGATGAAGTCAATGAGCCAAGCAGGAAGCCAAAGTGGAGAGAAGTAAGCTTGTTACATCAGATGAATGTGATTAATTTCATCGCTGCAACTCTGGGTTATAAATCTCCTGGCGTTATTTTACCTGAGTGTTGTTCATGGACTCATTTTCTATATTTTAAATTGTTTGTTTGCTTCTTAACATTTTCACCATTATACCCAATTGCATTTTGACTGTGGATGTGTGTGTGTGTGTGTGTGTGTGTGTCCATGTGTTTCTGTGTGTGTAAGAGACTTTGTGTTTGATGCTTACCCATTGAAAATCAATACTGCAACACAGCAATTTGCTGCTATCATGGGATTGGTGGGTGGAGGACTACAGCGTCCAATCAGAATCCTGAAAACTCTATGGTTAGTGGGCTTATGCCTGAGAGGTGTGTGTGTGTGTGTGTGTGTGTGTGTGTGTGTGTGTGTGTGTGTGTGTACACCCATGACAGGAATAGTAATGAATTAAAGCAGCCAATTTTTTCATTGGTGCAAAATATAAAACAAAAAAGAGACACAAGTGGAGTGAAGGAGCTAAAGATAGTATTTCTGTACTTTGTAGCTGTCATGGGCAACCTGAGCATTCTTTACCTTTTGATGCAAACTCTACAATAGAATGCACCATATTGCCCTCATTGCCCCCAGTTATGAGCTACTGTACCGCCTGCATGACATCACAATAGCTTGGTTTATTGTTCATACTAGTGGTGAGCCTGTTCGGGATGTGTGCTTGCTTGGAACAAGCCAATTCCTTGGTTCCCAGTATTTATTTCCCCCAAACTTTATTGTGTAAATTTTTACAAACAACACGTGACATAAAATGCAGGCTTGGTTCCCAGCATTGCTGCTTGCAGTGTTGTCGGGGTGGAACCGTTCTCAAGAGCAACTCCTTGTAAACGTACTGCATTTAGATAGCGCCTTTCTACCTAACCAGACAAATCGCTTTACAATGTGCCTCTCATTCACGCATTCACATACACCGATGGTGGTGGCGCTGTAAAGGCAAACATACCATAAACACACCTGTTTTAGCCTTCAGGTTATCGTAATGGAACAAAATGACTTAAAACTGCCACAAGACACAAAACAATTAGATGCCGAGACCATGTAGTTTTCTAAATTACTCTGACTCTTTTTTTAAAGGCACTTTCTAGCTGTCAGCAGACAAAATGCATGTTGAGGTACAGCATTAGCATGTTGAGCTATGGGGATTCCTGATGACACGAACACGATGACCACATCTGAGTGTTGCACTCAACAAGTTACGCATGTCTTTTGTCTAGGCTTTATCTGTCAAGTGGTGACAGACTGATACTGCTCTCATTTCCTTTCCTTTTCCTCCCTCCTCTCTACCCACCCCATGTTCCTGAGCTGACTGAAGGCTTCATATGCCGAGTCTAAGGTAGAAGGAGATAAAGGGAAGATAGAAAGATAGGGCTACAATGGCTTTTGATTATTTTTCTCGTTTCTTTTTGTCTTTGCCGTTCTCTATTTGTTTCTCTTTCCAAATAATCTTTAAATTTCCACAGAAACATTTACATGGGAAATTTGGCAGTTGCTCTTTTTTGTTTCAGTAATCTTTTCCCATCGTTTCAACTCTTCATCTTCATTATGTGAAAGGGAAATGACCAGACCACCTTTTATAGTTTCAACTAGGGCTGCACAATACTGGAAAAAGCTGATATTGTGGTATTTGTTTTCCTGTGACAGAAAGCTGCACAATATGACCTAAAATCAAAATCACAATTGATAGTACATTTTACCTCGATAATGATAAATGAACAATAATTACATTTTCAATATTAAAAATTGTTGCATCACAATGTATCAATGATAGGTTTAGAATCAAATCGTTGGTCTCTGAATCGGAATCAAATTGTGAGGTGCCTCGAGATCCCACCCCTAATGCAGAGCTTTCTTCAAACTCTGCAGTGAAAAATGCCCAGAAGACATGGGGAAAACGTTGCATTAATCAGGTGATTTATTTGAACTTTGCAGTAAACATAAAACACTGACTACTGTAGGTTCACTGCCCATGGAAAAGCATGTGGATCACTGTGTCCACGGCAGCTGTCGCTTACAGTACTTTGCAACACACCGGAGAGCCTCACTTCCTATAACAAACCCATACGCACACTTTCCACATGGCCACCTGTCATAAAGGGGAAGGGTCGGCCAGTAACAATCATTAAAAAGGAGAATGGGGAAAGTTTACTTTTCTATCAGGCAGCGAAAAAGTTGTATGTGACTATTGCACATGCGCACATAGAGATGTAGACGATGAAACAAGATTTTGTGCGGCCCTAGTTTTAACTATTAAACTATATAAGGACCGGACCTCTATTATTACAAGTACTGTGCATGTACATGTTATTGTAAATTCTCAGATTATTGTTTCTAAATGGCAAGAAGCAGCAATTGGTGACCATTTCTGTACTCACAAAATTTCTCTTCCTATTTCCTTTCCTAAATTATTAACCAGTCATAAGTCAGAAAAGCGTGTGAACAGGAAGTTCAGCATAGTCAAATATGGCTTCCGGCTCCCGCGTGCTCCTCCGAGGGGGGCTCTAGTAGCAGGGCTATGAACGGCTCTTGCTCTGTGTGTATGTGTGGGACAGGGTGACGCATCATGCGGCAGTAGTCTGAATATTTTAGCAGGAAACATTAGTGACGCTTTTCCCTCTCTCTTTCATCATTCTCTCCCTTCTTGATTTCCTTTCTCCACATTTTTCTCTGCCTCTTTCTCTTTTTTTTCGCTCAATGTGAGGAAAGAAGGCACACACACACACACACACACACACACACACACACACACACACACACACACAGTTCTTAGGTGAATTTCTGGGGGCAACCCCAAAATGTTCCCTGTTTCCCATGCTGTGGCTCATTTGGGGGGAGAGGGAGCGTGCCAGTATGCAGTATGCAGCTTTCTTTGATCATCTCAAAAAGCGATTGTTCGATACAGATCTCTGGTTCATCAGTTTCGTTTGTTGGGCTCTTGCTAATCCTCACTATTAGAAAAGGTCCGTCAACACACTAGCCAAATTCAAAAAGTTACAATAAAAGTATTTATTTAACAGAACTGGATAACAAAAGATGAATGTACAAGTATAATATACTTTGCAAAGCAGAGCACAAATGCCCCAGAGATTGGAATAAGATTTCACTCAACAACATTTTTTTAAGTAGGTATTTTACTTTGAGCAAAGAAGGTTCAGTTCCGTCTGAGAGCATGCAGCCTCCTTATCTAGTTTCTACAAGGCTGAAAAGAGGGAAGGGAGTGGTGCAAACACATTTGTGCTGAACACAGAAACTGATAATAATAAACACAATCACACGCGTAAATCACACATACCCTCTAACCCTTGGAAAACTACAAACATAGATACATTATATCTATGTGCACTTCCTCTCTTATATCTCTCTTCCCCCATTTGTTTTTGACCTTCTTTGCAAGTTTGTCTGCTAGCATCTGTCTCTTTTTTTTCTTATTAAACAGAACATATGCTAAGTGTTGCATATGTAGAAGAAAAACATTGTATACCCATGTTTTAATTAGCATAGCAATAATAGCCAGCATTGCTAAACACACAAAGGAGTGTTAGAAATTATTCAAAATTGTTCCTATTTTCAACAAATCCACTGAAAAGACCAAGAACAACAATAAAATGATACGACTAACAGATATTGCTGGTGCATCCAAAGCCTGATGTAGCCTATTGCTCAGCACTATAGACATTCATTGTTAACCAAACCTATTAAAAACAAGTGATGGGAATAACGGTTATGTAAGGTTATAAAATAACGGTGTTACTAACTACTGTACTTTTTTTAGTAACGAGTAATCTTAATTGATTACTCTTCTCAAACCTAATAATGCCTTTACCGTTAATGCCAAAAAATGCAGCGTGACTATAATTGTAGCTTTTTTTTTTCTTTAGCCCAATGAGATCTCTGAGCTGAGAAGCAAAGCCTTTTTTTTTTCATTGGTTAGTGGCCAGTGCACGAGACAACCGCTTAAATGCTAACGATTGGCTGAGGTTGAATACAATTTCATGGTAAGCCAATCAAAGGTAGAGTTGGGCGTGCGTTCATAAGCACAGACACATAATGAACAACACAAGCGAGTCAGTCAACAAGAGACAGGCATAGCGTTATCAAATAGAGAAGGGGGGGGAGATTTCCTACTGTGGTCAGAAAACAGGCACTATGACTCCAGAGTGGCTACTCGCTCCGAAGCTAACACACACACACACACACACACACACACACACCTGCTCGACGCACACACCAGCGCTAAAAAATAGACATCATCATTATTTTTGCTATAGTGCTTAACAATCATTATTTAATTTTTATCGTAGTTGTGGCCTGTTGAGGGGCAATAAATATCAGAAGTTCGAAAACATCTATGTTGTTATTTGTATCGATCCACCAGACATAATATCTGCATAGATTGTATTTGATTGCGGCTAGTCTCACTTTGTCCCACAGCAACATTAAAAGAGATTAGATTTGTGTACAGTTTCTGTTAATAATTTATTGTATTAAGTGTCCATTTCATAATATTCAGATTTATCATAAATAATTGAACATGCTCATGTATTTAATGTTCCATTAAAGAGGGGTGGAGGTCACATTTGATCATTTAAAAATGTACTTGAAAGTAAATATTAGTTACTTTCTGAAGTAACTAGTTACTTTCATAATTTGTAACTGAGTATCTAATTGAGTTACTTTATGGAAGAAGTAACTAGGAATTGTAACTAATTACTTTTTTAAAAGTAACTTGCCCAACACTGTTAAAAACACATCAGTGAGCCACACCGTTGCACTGCCAGACTGGACATAGAGGTTGGAAAGTATTAAGATATGGACCAATACATTGTTGGTTTCTGCCTTTTCATAGGGTTTGTTGACAATAGGAAAAATATATAAAAACGCCACTGTTCTCTTTCAACTGGAACCAGTCAACATCAACAAAACCAAGTATTAGCACATCAATCTGGGAGCAGAGAATGAGTTTCAGGTGATCTCTGGGATGTGCAGTACGATTAAACATGACAGTAGAAGATCAACCACACACATCATTCATGTAGGCATGTCATTTTACAGACATTCACAGGGTCTGTAAGAAGCCACTAGGCCTGCACGATTAATTGTAATAAATATTGTTGTATTTTTTTCATGACTTTGATTCTCATTTAATTTTACGAGGCCACTGCATCACAAACGCTGCTACTTTCTTCTGTAAGTTTCAAACATAGACTATATGAAATAGTTTTTAATGCACTGCAATGCTCTCCGTTCTCTTGAGTGAAGCCTCTATGTTTACAGGCTTGTGGTGAAGCACAATGTGCTACAGGTGCCAAAGACGGCAGAGAATCGTGATATCAATTCTAAGCAAAAAAATCGTGATTAATATTTTTCCCGAATCGTGCAGACCTAGAAGCCACAGAGCCGTCAGAGCAATAAGAGGAAGGAGCACAAAAGTATTTCAGTCACAATTTCAAGTGTGTTAGTGTGTAACTGTTGCAATTTCATATGTTTTCATTATTGTTTTTGTACAATATCTAGACACACATAATGTCACTATATTTATAAACTTGTTGCCTTGGAAACACTGAGGTAGGCTTTCAGCTTGTAAACACAATGGTATTATAGACACATTTGTGGGTGTGTGTGTGTGTGTGTGTGTGTGTGTGTGTGTGTTGGACACAGGCTTGGAATTGTGGGTATGTTCTCTCCACGTGCTGTATTGCCTCTCTGCTGTCTCGCTGCCAAGGTTCTGATAGCTTCAAGATGTAAAGAGAGAGCGAGAGATTAAAAGGAGAAAACGGCAAAGGGATAAAAAATGACACAAAGTGGACAAAATGCAAAATAAAACGAGGCAGAGACATCTTGCTACTGCTTGCTTCACTGAAACCAAGCCCCGACAATCCACCGGAGACTCACAAATCATCAGCTCTGGTTTTAAAAGGCAAAGTCAACCTTCTCCAAGGAGACTATTTAAAATGAGCTAGAATGAGCTCAGTGCCATTACATGACTTTATTACACAAGCAGCATGTTCTTGTGGCTTATGTCTGTCTGCAAGAGGTTGTTCAGAAAATACCCTCCGATAAGTGGAGAGTTACAAGAGAAGAAGTCAATTAAAATCGTTATCATAAACTATGTTTTAATTTGATTCTATTCGATTATACAGTATTATGCACTACATGACGAAAGTGTGGACACTTATATCACAGTTCATCCCAAAATTATTGACATTATTAAGACTGCTACATTATTACTTAATTTGAACTAAAGGATTAACCTAAACCACGAAATACAGCGCCAGACCATAACTACACAAAAGTATGTCCACACAGTTTTTAATATACAGTGTAGATAGCATACCATAGTAATACCATAGTCCCTCCATGCTTCCTAGGATATGACCTGTTTGCTGAACAGAGATGAAATCTGCTTATACTGAAGTTTCTTTTCTCTAATACTGATCTCCTGTTTTGATGAGCCAAAACCCATTAAAAATATGGAAACATACTGTATATTTTTTTTAAAGTGCCGAGATCATGCAGCTTATCCTGCTAAGCTTTGAACAACGGCCCAGAATGTACTGTGTCCCCCTACCCACAGGGGGACAGGGAAAGCGAGAGAGAGAGAGTACGTCTGTGAGTGTGCATGTGTTTGTGTGTCCCATAGGTCTTGCTACCCATTGTGAGCTCAGGTTGCTAGTCTGTAACCAACTGCAGCAGCCTCATTGCTCACTTGTGTATGTTTCATTTTAATTGTGCATAGAATCCATGTGCTCAAGTATGTTTATATCATGCAGCAGTATGCATGTGTGTATATGTATATGGGGCATGTATGATTGGGTGTTTGTGTGAGTCTTTAACACAGTATGAGTATTACCAAATCACTCACACAAAGACATAATGATATTTAGTGTGTGTGTGTGTGTGTGTG
>NC_048429.1:8473320-8479882 GCF_013103735.1 Etheostoma cragini | reverse complement strand
TTGGCTGCTTAGAAATTAAGTGTTAACGAGCAGTTGGACAGGTGTACCTAATAAAGTGGCCGGTGAGTGTATGTTGCAAACCTTTGCACATCCCATGATCAATATTTTTGCACACCCTGCACAAAACATACAACCTTGTTTTCTGGCTGTATTGCACATATTTGATAATGTTTTTTTTACATAGCCCAATTTTTATTGTGATATAACTATTCTGTATTTATGTTCTTGACTGAAGCAGTGCTTTTGTTAATTGTTTATTCCCTTTTTAATATTTTTGTTGGTTACTGTATGTACCTAATTCACCAAGACAAACTTGCTTGGCAGATGAATCTGATTCTGATTACAATTACTGACTACAAAACAAATCATTCCATAAATGATTTAAAGGCAATCAAAGATACTCTTATTCTTCTGTCCTAGCCTCACGTGTAACTTCCCTTCGTCTCTTATCTTTTCTTATACTTATACTTATATTCTTATACATCCTCTATTCTTTCACTTTGTGTTGCTGCGATTTGTTCCTGGCTCTCTACTGTCATTCACTTTTTCTTATTCTGGGACACAGACTGAAGGGCAGGTGTGTGTGTGTGTGTGTGTGTGTTTGTAATTCTGTACTATCTGTCCACATGTTTTTATGTTGGAATGTGTCCATGGCATTGTGTGTGGGCAGCCTATTCACTTTATATCTGTATGTCCTTGCGTCCAGACGGTCACAGTTTGTCCTCTCTTGGGAGGCGTCTCTCTGTGTCTGGTCAACCTCGGGACTTAAGCAAACCATTAGGACACATCGCCCAACAGATGTGCTTCATATAGAGGGAAGAGGTTGAGGTTGCCATGGTGACTAGTGACGCTCCAAAGTGTTGGGGAGCAGCAGGCTAACATGTGATTGGCTAGATTTACATGCAAGCCCACAAGGTTATCATATCGTGATTAGAGCAGGAATGTATGGTGCATGTAAGGTGGAACCCACATACAAACAAACTCTGAAAATGTTAATATATGCTTGTTATAGAGAGTAATCTCAGTTGCAATAAGATATTGGACATTTTACAATTACGTTATTGAAGGGCAGTTTTGACTACTAAAAACCTTAATAGTTTGTACCCATCTACAATGCATGCCAAAGATTTTCTGTTGGTAATACTGTAACAAAGAACTGCTCAAAGCACAGTGTAATGGCAGTTTAATGGCACAAGAACTGGTGCTCTTGCTAAATATAATGCTGGCAGAAAAACATTGATGCCATTTTGCATTTCTTTTTTGCACAATCCAAGTTTTCAGAAGCACAGCCTGCTAGCCTGCTAGCCTGAACACTAGTCACTGTTATTATCCATAGACATGGGCCGTTAAACAATGGCAACAGAGACTGGAATAAAAAAAGAAGCTGTATGTGATTGCCGGCAAATCAAAGGCTTTTCCCACCAATCCAAAACAGTGACTTATCATCATTGAGTTGAACTCAGAAGTGGCTAACAGTATTAAACCTTCTCAAACGTTCCGTTGCCTTCAAATGTTCACTGCCATGCTGATTTTATCTTTACCACCCACAGTTTCCATTCAAGAGGAAGTCATTGTCTAGCTTGCATCACACAGATGTAAAGGTGTTTTTTGAAATACCTGTGAACTTCTATCTTGATAATAAAACAAAAGAAATTAACTGAAACACTGAACAATGTGAACCAAAGTAGCACAACAATTAGCCCAAAAGTCATGTAATGTAAAGTCTATTTGCATGATTGTAAAGATAAGTACTAAGCAGCTAACCAAATCATATAAAACAATTGTGTGTTTGGGGGAAAAGATAATCCATACTGTATTTTAGGAAATTAGGAAACATCTTCCTGCAGGCAACAAAGAAAAAAACAGAAGAAAGTCAAGCAGAGGAAACAAAGCGTGATAATGATGGAGGGATGGATTGCGAGAGCTGGTCAACATGCCAGACTCAGCGGGGGTTTACATCACAACACTGGGTGGAAAGTTAATGAGAGCTACACACACACACACACACACACAAACTGAGGGACACGTACACAGGGGTCCAAAGTTGAGGCCAATCTAAATGATTTAATCAAAAACTAACGTTGGCGTGCAAACAGAGCTTTTAACAAGTCACTGGTGTACATTACACACACACACACATAGGGTATACAGAGATAACACCAATGCACAAAACCATACCCAAAGGCATCACACACAGAGAAAGTTTTCAACAAAAGTTATAAAAGAGAATGCTTAAAGAAAGAATAAACTATGTATGAATAAGAGGTATACATTGTGTGTGTGTGAAGGGTGATGGACAACAGACCAAAAAAACAGAGAGAGAGAGAGAGAGAGAGAGAGAGAGAGAGAGATGGAGAAAGAGTAAGAAAGGAAGAGCGTGTCCTTGTATTCGGACTATCTGTGTGATGTGCTGCTGTCTGGCTGAACAGTGTGTGTCTCTGCCTGTGTGACTGTATGTGTTTGACAGTCCATAATCCATTATCATTAATGGCTCATCACACACTCCTATGTACACTTCGCATATACACACACAAAGCAGGGACACAATGTGTGCCAGCAAGGAGACAGTGAAGAAGCTCATGAGAAATTAGACTCATTTACTCTCTCTTTCTCCTTCCCTCAGTCTTTTCCATGCGTCTTTACTTCCTCCTCAGCAGCGGTTTCGGGCTTCATTTAGACTGGCGGGCTGCAGACAACATCATGTATCACATTCAAGTTGACTGTAGTGAAAGTAAAAGAAACCTTCACTATATGTGAGCCTGTGTAGGTATATCACCACTGCCCAAGAATTTAAGGATGAACTGCAGATGTGTGTGCAGATGTTGACTTATACTGTATGGCAACACAGTTTGTTTTGAGTATGTTTTTTGTTGAGTAGTTATAGTATTTAAGAGATTTCTCTCTGTCTGTTTTTATTAAAAAAAAATTCTTGCCTCTACCTCCACTCTTTAGTTTCTCTTATCCTTTCTCTCCTGTTCTGCACTTGTCCTGATTTCTACACTTTAACATTTTTTTTTTTTACTCAATCCGACTGTTGTCCCCTTCTGCTTCTAATGTATCAACTATCAGATAAATTGTTCTAGTAATTGGTTCAACATGATTTTATCACTCCACATGTATGTAATTGAATTAAGTCCATGAGTAATAATGTGAACCATCCCAGGGTGGTGGTTGACAAAAAGGCGGTTGCATCAATAGTACAACTTTTACTTGGTCTAACAAGATCATAAAATGGTGTCTAAGAAACTGGAGTTAGTGGGGGATTGTAGCAAAAAAAAAAATTCAATTTGAACTTTTCTTTACTTTTTTGCTGCATATCCTTCTGTCTTTCCTGTTTCATGATGCAGTTGTTTTAGGTATGACACACACTAAGGGGTACATTTATTTAAAAGTGGTGGAGTCAGGGAAGTAGCACAGAATTGTGAGCAAATGAGTAAGTAGTTTTTGCAAAGTCAGCAAAAACCATTATCTTTGTTGCTAATGTTGCCACTTATAGTGTAGAGCCCAAAATACTTCCCTACATCGCTTTGATGTTGTGATTATCCATTCAGCACGGCTTTGCTTACTAGTGTTTTTATGCGTTAGCGTAAAGAGTAGAAACAGATGAAAAGTTCAGGACAAGAGGTATGCATAGCTCCACTACTCACATCTACATCACCGGAACTGCATCTGTGATTAACATTTCTATCTCTTCACAATGTGCACTAAACACCACCTTACAGTAGTTTCTCATTAATCATCACATCTAATCCTTCATTTAAGTGTTGGGGGTTCTGTATTTTGGTGTAAGATTTACATAGCAGTATCCTGTGAAAACAACAGTTGTTTGTCCCTTTTCTAGCTTTGATTGCAGTTTGTGGTTATTCCTCCCCGCACTGTTTCAAAATAGAGAACAGGAGAGAGAACAAGAGTAGCGGTCCGAGCGCATTTACATTGTTTAAGTTAAAGTAAGGATAAAGTAATGAATTGGTAAAAACAAAAACAAATAAAAACAGAAGCACACGCACACACTCTCATGCACAGGTCTCTCATACACAGGTCTCTCATACACATGTCTCTCATACACAGGGGAGCCATACAAGCTTAAGCAGCACATTATTGCGCACATATAAACTCTCATACTGAAACATACGCACACACACACCCTGTCTTACTGTAGCGTTAGCTGAATCAGTAAAAGCTCAGACCAGCTGAATGTTTTTTGATAAAAACCCCAGTCAGTACCAAACTCGACCACCACACAGTTTAAATCGATCTCTACCGGGTGCCAGTGTACCAAATCTTTTGGCTGGTCTTACTGTTTCAACAAAGTTTTATATGGAGGTCAATACGTGATAATCTAAGTGTCTTCTTACGCACCAAAATCATTATAAAGAACATGTCAGATAAAAAACAAAAGCTATTGTTATTTCTTATGATTCCTTTTCTCCTTGCTCTCTTATTTCACTCAGTCCTCTTGGCTTGGCTTTTTCACTCCCTTTTTTCCCTGTTTACTGTCTCCTTTGTTTTTGCACACACTAAAGGTATTCCTTTAATTGGACACACCCACACACACACACACACACGCACACACACACACTAAACTAAACTATCCCCTAATTATGCTGAATTTACTGGTAAATGTGGGAGTTGAGTTTTTGCGTGGTCTGAGAAAGTGAGTTATGTCTCAGATGTGCGAGTGTGTCCGTGTCTTGTGGTTAATGATGACCATGTCTGTACAGTATGTAACAGGGCCACAAGCCACAATTATTGTGTTCCCCACTGAGCTGAAAGGGAGAGTGTAGGTGGTGTGTGTGTGTGTGTGTGTGTGTGTGTGTGTGTGTGTGCGTGTGCGTGTGCTTTGTTTTGCCTTTGATCTTAGAAATACCCAGAGAACACACTCAGCTCAAAACAGAACATAATGTCCCTGCGTCCTGTCACCAAGGTAAGTGAAAGCATATGTTTTTTCTCCATAAATTGATTGGTTACAGGAGGGAAGAAAGAATGGGGCGAGGGAAGATGATCCCTTGAGATTGGTTTTACAGGACAGTGGAAAGGTAGAATTAGTTCAGAATTATACATTTATATTTGTATCTATGTAGAAAAGGCTTGATTCTTGAGGATTCTCTACAAATGAAACCAGTCAGCATGCAGTACTGTACATTACACAGGGAACACAATAAACCCCTCTGGTGTATACCGAACAGAGCCCACCACACTCATACTGTATCACTAAGATGTGGAGTATACATAATGCACAAGGGCGGAGATGCTATGACAAGTTATGTTTAGTAAGACATCACAACAGGAGGATGCTGTAGTGCCGGAGGAATAAATCAGCATAACCAGTTGCAGCAGCAGCGGCATGAATGATCAGAGGAGAGAGAGAGAGCAAGTTTCTCCGATTATACAAATCAAGTCAGCTGATACTGATGCGCTGATAGTGTGCGCGTCTTTAGTGTTCTGCCTGAACTTATGTGATACTCCGCAGGTTCACTTAGCTCTACCTCCTCTCGTTTTTACCTTCATGTTCTCTCCATATCTTGTGATTGTATCGTGAAACTCTTTTTTGAACTTTCTACCCCTGTCTGTCTCATAGAGCGTTGCTACATCCTTGTCTGTTTGTGCATGTGTTTGTGAGCCTGAATTCCTTACAGTACTAGACATTTTAGGGTTAGGTTTAGGAAATTAAAAACATGAATGTCTATAGAATTTATATGACCCAAGTTGTGCAGTGGTGTAACAATTAGTTGATTACTGTACATTCTTAAATAGTTGCAGAGGGTATCAGGTTTTTCATGTAAAGCAGGCTTATATTAGAAAGAGAGGCCATTGTTTCTAAATACCCCTGTTTTGTTTATTTGGTCATGTTTTAGTATGAAATCTCCTTGTTTTCGGATCCTCTCCTGTTTGCACTGTTGGATCTTTCTTACTGCATTATGCTGTTAATACAAACTCAACACTTCCTGTATCCATTTAATATTAAAAGGCCATATCACTACTTCATCACATGTACCTGTAAACCATTGTCACGGTAATTTCTTAATCATAATTATTAAATGTCTGAAGGATGATCAATTTAAATAATTTATAGAGCTCATATTGAAACAGACTTCACAATCCAGCATTACGTTATGGTAAAAGTTAATTAACAGGGCAATGAACAAATGATAAAATGTTTTAGCCTATACATAGTTAATTCAGAACTAAGGTAAAAAATGCGCCTTTGATTTAACATTTCAAAGATTCCTGTGTCGACCGCATAAACAATAAAACAATCCTTGAAATTGGCCAAGAATCTCAAAACAAGGTTTTTATTATAAGGTTAAGTATCACCTTATATTTCATCTCCTCCTTATATCTTCTGCAGCTACAGGTATCCTAAGAAAACTGTGTGTATGCTGGTAAATATGCCTGAGGTGTACATTCTTCTTTTATAAATACCAGTGTGTGTGTGGAAAATGGGTTGAACGTGGCTTTTGTGGATTCACGTCATTGGCTGCAGGAGTCTACTGCTCTCTATCATTTGGACCTGTCTGCTGAAATGTGTTTAGTCAAATCAAATATGTTAAATACCAATAAC